>NC_139987.1:26733207-26775707 GCF_963993115.1 Abramis brama | reverse complement strand
ACAAGCTCAAAACGTTTTACACCGTGTCCTAACCAGACGTGATGCAATAAGATTCCAGCGACAAATAATTTGTCTGTCCACACTAGACGCGACACGACTGCGAGATGCGTCAAAATCAATCAAAACCCACAGCCAATCAGAACCGCGTGTGGGCGGAGTCAGCCAGTCAGAACAGCGTGTGGACAGAGTCAGCCAATCAGAACAGCGTGTGGGCGGAGTCAGCCAATCAGAACATCATGTGGGCGGAGTCTCGCGGCACCAGGGAGTAATCTTGACGGCACTCGCAAGAAAATGGAGAAGTAGCTACATAATCACAAATATTACACCATTTAAACATTATTAAAAACACACAGGCTACTGAGTTACTAAAACAATCTTTGTCAAAGAATACACTTGTTTGTTCACAGTTTGAACGTTCTTGTTTCCATTTGTTTAATTTCAAGATCTGAGGTGAATTATCCATTGTTGCTTTTACAGCTTGAAAGCTGGAGCACTAAATGATATTCAGGGTCACATTACACGCTTGTAACATTAAATAAAGCACATAAACAGTCCCTGAGATCATCATTGCCACACTTTGTGTTTGTTGTTCCAGCGCGACGTCGCAGAAAAATAGAAACCGTTTCTAAAATAGAATCGTCGCATGTCACCGTCGCGGCTGGTTAGGACAAACACACATTAACATGGAAAACAACCGTTTATCGTGTCGTCGCGTCGTCATGTGTAGTTAGGACACGGTGTTACACCTGCATTTAGCGCCGTCCACTTGTGATCCGATCGACCAAAACACATCCTAATACCAGGTGTAAACAGGCCCTAAATGGAGAATGTCAGTTTGCAGTCATTTGTGGAGTATATTTAGTCTCACCATCCGCCGAGACGCACGTCATGAAAAGAACAGATGGCTTTCTGAGGGGGAGGGAAGGTTAAAGTTTTGCACATGAATTAAAAATAATGATGTGCACGGATAAATCATTTACAAGGAACTCTGTTATATTCTGTAAAGGTAAATTTTGATGTGATGGTGACTTTAGTATTTATTGTTCAAATCATGAACTGTAGGTATGAGCAATAGCAATGATACTTGCATTAGCAAATTCCACTAATGAATCCGTGAGAACAGAGAAATCCCCTGAGCTATGAAAGAGCAATAGACTTTATGAATCACGAGTTATGACCTTGGACGGGTGCAGGGGTGAACATGCGTTCTGCTATTGTGGATTCACAGCGTCATGCTCTACTGAGATGTGTAAAAGGATTGAGAGCTTTAGCAAATCTTTCTCTTGGTTCACACACACATTCCACTGACCGTTACGACTCTGTTAATTTCAGTGCTTTACAGGAGCTGTATTTCACTCTTGTAGAATTTCCTTTTCCATTACACGCTTCGAATTAAAGTTGTCTTGTGATCTCTGTATTGATTGGTTACCATCTTTATACTGTTCTGTTATTGGCTGCTCAATACCGCATAGCTGATGATGTGTAAATGTGAGTTGTTGTCTATAAACTTTTACCTCGCAAAAGTTTTATGTCCCCTAGAATATTTTGTTGTATGAATATCTGAACATGCAGTATATCAAAAGAAAGAACAAACCCTCTGCTTTTAAACAAACAAGCAAAAAACAATAACATTTAATTCTAGTATCATGCATTTTTTATCAACACTTAAATGTAAGTTTAATTTAAAAAAAGCAACATTTTAAAGAAAAAGCTGAGAAAATCACGTTTTTGTTGAAGATTACGTCCGAATCGGACACAAAACACAAATGCAGTCGATCGAGTCCATCAACACCTCAAAGCTTCAGTCGTTTCCTCTTCATGGGTTCAACATTTCATTCAGTAACATCAGGCAGTTTTGATTTATATGCTGTTTAAAGTTTTATAATCGTGTTATTTTTCATGTGCGTCAGCAATGCTTCTATCGCTTGTTTCTGCTTCTTCTTCACCTGTCTTTAAGAAGATGCGTAATAGCGCCAGTGAAACATGTGAAAACAGTGAAATAACAGTGTATAACAGTGAAAACATGGATTGCCGAAAAATTCTGTTAAAGCCCCCATTGTAGTCAATCATTAAATCCCTTAAAACTCATCTTTGATCACCAAAATGACATATTTAAGCATTTTTTCCTTGAATTTTTTCTTCTTCATGCCTTAAAATAGCTTGAATGTAACTCTACACCCTTGCCTCATTTAGTATGCGTGGTTCTATGAATATGCAAATGAGCCCCGCCTCCACTCACTCACTCAGCTCAGAGATCCACTGGTTGACGATCACTCGTTGATCTGATTGGTTACAAGGTAGTTTGTGACGTCAGAAACACCAGCGATTTCAAAGCGTGTTTTTGAGACTGTCTTTGGTTCACTGCAGTTTTAAGGAGAAAATACTCAGCAATGGTGTCGACTTATGAATTTACCAGAGCCGGACAGTAACGGAGTACATTTACTTGAGTACAGTACTTAAGTACAATTTTGAGGGATCTGTACTTTACTCGAGTATCATTTTTGGGGAGTACTCATGACTTTACTCAAGTACATTTGAGAGGCAAATATTGTACTCTTTACTCCACTACGTTTCTATCCATAACTGTGAGTACCTGTTACTTATTCAAAAAAAAAAGGAAAAAAGAAACATCTCGGAAACCCTCAATTTGTTGGTTCCCTCTCAAACGTGATTGGATTGTGCAGGCGCCACTGATTGGGACAGCCTATCAGCAATCACCTTCAGCTTTCTGCCAAAGTCAACTCCATGGTCAGATTTAGATAAGAGACGAAACCATGGACGAAACAATGGATGAAGACGCAGCAGGTCCATCCCGGGAATGTGCCAACCCGTGGCCCCACCTCACCAGACTATTTAAATTTTCTGAACAAGTTAATGATAGTTTTCGCTTCAAGTGTTTGCTGTGTTTACCAATGTAAGCACTGTGGCAGTAGTAATGGAATATTTAGAAAATGTACTCTTGTACTCTTGATACTCAAGTACTTTTAAAAACAAGTACTTTAGTACTTTTACTTAAGTAGACATCTGACTGTAGTACTTTTTACTTGTACTTGAGTAAAATTTAGCAAGGGGTATCTGTACTTTTACTCAAGTAATGTAGCTGTGTACTCTGTCCGCCTCTGGAATTTACACATGGTTTGTCTTAAAGCATATTAAAAACACCACATAGACACATAAACAACATTAAAAGCTTGATTTACACCACAGGGAGACTTAAATAGCAGGGATTGAGTTAACGTGGTTATGGTTGCAACATCAATTAACAACCCATTTTTTGCTTTCTTTTTTCGTAAACAGTCTGGATGGACTGAGAAAGTAGCATTGCATTTATAAATATTAATGTGTCTACATATAGAGCGAATCCTGTTTTCCATGCTATACCCCCTTTAAAACACTTAAACTCTCAAGGGTTATAATATATGCTGAGGTTTCGAAATGAATCATGAATTTCGAATTAATAAAGAGTTTTATTCATGGCACTAATCCATCAGGCCCCAAAGAAAACTTATTACAGTATGTAGTTCATATTTAAATGGTTGGTGATTGTTTAAGCTATCATTACGAGCACAGAAATAACAGTTGTACAGTGATATTGACAGGAGAAATGTTTGTTGTGGAGCGTTATCAGAATAGCTCGAGATCACTCAGCTCTGTTACACTGGCTTATTTTATGCTATTAACATGTTAATGAGAGTTTGCAGGATCGCTGAAGGGTGGTACGGTATCTCTCATTCCAGCTGACGCTCAGGCTTCTTTAGTTTACGTCGCCTGACTCGCCTCACATGTCTAAAAATATAACCCGACTGGGAAGGCTTAGACGAAGATATTGCTTCAAACACAGAACCAACAAACCTGCCGACGGCACTTGTTGTATTCATCTCTCCGGAGGTTTGACTGGGATTTCAGTTGTGCTTTCTGGGACATATGGTGTTCAGTATCGAGAGCGACGCTTGCGACTGTAACTCACTGAGTTTCAGAGCCGATCCTGAGCTAGTGGAGAAAGACTCAAGTGTGCTTTCTGTCTGACATGGAGGTTGATCTTCAGGTTGATCGTTCTGAAGAAAAAGCACCGCATTCTCGTTTGCCAGAAAAAATTATACTCTTTTAGAATTGATTGCTGCATATTTAATGGGTCTTAAATGCACCGAAAGAGCCATTAGACGATGTTTGTAGAGAACGATGGTGGAAATGGATGCAGAACAAACCCCTAGTGTAAGAATTTAACTACCAAATCAAACGTTTGTGAATCCTCAGATCATGAGTTGTAATGTTTCATCACGATTTGATCTGACATTTATTCTCTTATAATATTTGCTGATTCCTCAAAACATGCTGCGATACGTACGGTTTGATTAAATCCAGGGGCATGTGATCGATATATATTGATATTAGATTACACAATTATTACACAATCAAAATTACACAATTTTGATAGTTCACTTCAGACATGCTACTTACTGTAAGTAACTTTGCAACTACATGTCAACTAACTCTCATTAGAGTATTAGTAGACTGTTAGGGTTCGGGTTAGTTAATAAGTTGACATAGTTGCAAAGTTACTTATAGTTAGTAGAATGTCTAAAGTGGACCATTGAAATGAAGTGTTGCCGATATTGTGCCTATTTTACACAAACAGTTACATATTTATTAACTCATAAATACTGTCAAAATTTAACATGAACATTTAATAGAATGTGTATCTCAATTGGGACATCCACAACATAAAATGTTGTTTTTGTGTAAATTTAAAAACTAATAAAAAATAAAATATATATGATGCATTGATACTCTTCAGTCATTAGTCATTTGATTTGTATGAATAAATCTTTATCAGTGTATGTAAGTGATCAGATGCACCATTTTCACCCGCTGGTCGATAAAACTGGAGAAAAAATCCCACAGATTTACGAGCCACCAGACCATAATATGTTGAGGGTGGACTCTTCTGACTAGGACTGGTAAGAAACCACCTAGCAACAGCACAGAACACCTTAGCAACCAAATAGCAATCATCCACAACACCTTATAGGATCAAATCTAGTTTTTCCTGCTATGTAAATATCTACTGCATTAATCATACTGGGCTAAATCTATACAGATGCAAGCTGGTTTGTGACATATTTCTGTCATTAAATATCTCCCTTCTTCGTTTGCCCTTGATTGTGTGTGTGTGTGTTATGAAGAAAGTCACCATTTTTTGTATTTGTTTAAGAAGGAAATCTCAGTATTTCACAGCGATCGTCGTCTCCGATACAGACTCTAACTGCAAAGCCATTATTGTTTTCTTTTATATTTCACCTTTAAATTGGTTATTTGGCCATTGCTATTTTAGTTTTATTATAGTTAAAAAAATATTTTATAATAAAAAACTATTAAAAAATTATTTAACAATTATAATGTTTATTAATATTTTGAATTTGCTTTTATTTTTATATTTTGAGTTGTTAATTTTAGTTTAATTTTTAGAAATTTAGTTATGTGCTTTTGTCATTTTAGTATTTTTATTATTATTATTATTTTTAAATATTGCTATTTAGGGTTTATTTCAGTTTTAGGTTTATTTTAAGTTTTTATTTATTTCCAGTTGTGACCTTAACATGTAGAGGAGGGGTAAAGTAATAATTACCAGAGCTTTCTGTGATTTTAGTCCCGTCCGAATGTGCATCTCAGTGATCATGTCGGACAATGTCAGTAAAGATTACGGCGACTTTTACCTTCAGTAAAAAGGTCCGGAAAAATGACCTCAGGTGATACTAATCCCGTGCGGTAATAGACCCGCTGTAAAAATGTATGTAAATATTCCATCATTTCCTGTTTAAAAGTAGTTTTCCGCGGTTTTTCAAGTATGGAGACGCTTGAAAAAGCATCAGTTGCGTTCTAGACGCTGGGACGAGTCTGTGGTAAAACTCAAGTGTTTCACACACACCATTCAGATCAGAAAGAAGATCGACAGGACTTGTTAGAGGCACGAAACATCTTTTAGCGTTAGCTAAGTGTCTATTACCAACTCAATCCAATCTGAAGTTAATTAATACATCATTCGACCGGACATAACTGTTTTATATAATAGGGCTATAACTGTTTTCCGAATAGGGCTATAGACGGCAAAGCAACACATTTGCATAATTGGATTCCACTTTAACATCATAACATGCTAATTTTGAAGCGCGAGTAAGCAACGTCACAACACGATTCTCAAACTTATTGTGATGCATTCATTTGTGGGGAAATCGATCCAGCCTGTGATTCTGATTGATTTTTAAAGGTAAACTACACATGCATCAAAGCTTCCTCAGAAAAAAATGATGGGGCCCTTAATTGCAATTCAAGTGGGAATCTATAAGTCCGAAGCGACATGGACACGGATCAACTGCGCAGAGGAAGAGCTGGAGGTGATTTGTCTTCTGTCAGACGATGTTCTCCGGCTCAGCATTTGATGTAGATATCGAACCGAGTCAAGTGTGTGCGGGTTCAAGTAGTTTTCCTCTACAGCTGAGGACCCTTCTGCCCCCCCTCTCGGTTATTAACGTCTACATCATGGATGTGTTTCAGAGAATGAGATTCCCAAGGGAAAATACAGACTTGAATCGATGATCCTTGAATAACACGGACCGAACATCAGTCATCACACCCAAACACACATGATCTGTTGTTAATGGTGCTTTTGTCAGACGGATGATAACATTGTTAATCTTCCGTGAGTAACATCTGTATTATCTGGTGAAGCAATTAAAGTCAACATGAAATACTTCTTCTAATACACATCATTCCTGGTTTTATTGTGCAGGATTTATTGGTTAATTCCGAAGCAAAATAAATTCTGGATAAATTGAGAATCAAATTTTTTTCCTTTCAAATAGAGATAATAATTCTCCCATGATTCTGAATAGATGAGGTTCTGACAAAATGTTAATTTCTGCTGTCTATCAATTATAATTTTTCTATTAATTTGAATGAATTTGTTTAAAAAAATCAGTTTGAGTGAATGATTCAATGACTCACTCATTGGCCGCATTTATACTGCAGGTCTTGATGCCCAAGTCCGATTCGTTGACTATATATATGTTTTTTTTTTGACGACCGTCTTACTTCTTCTTTTAAAAGTGACCCGTATCCGATACCTTCATTTACACTACACTTGTCGAAACAACCAAAGGTAGATGTACTGACCCGGAAAAGGAAGTAAAAATGGTGTAATTTGCAATGAACGCAGATTAAATGATAATACAATATGATAATATTGCTTTCTGTACCATCATTAAAGGTCAGGTCTCTTAAGGCAGAGAAAAAAAGAGGAGAGCCCTTGTGTCAGCCTGAGTCATGTGATCACGGTTGGTGTCCATATCATTCACCTCCGTCACTTTTTCAATGGTGTAAGACTCCTATTGACGGGAATATCCGATCTGTCCACTTACAAGGCATGAATCTGATTCATATCAGATTTATTTCCACATGAATGAGGCCTGAAACCGATCTGAGAATATCGGAATCCATGTGCTTTTTTCCTGCTTACACGTTTATGGATCATATCTGTGTCACATGGGAGGAAAAAATCGTTTTTGGGTCGCTTGAACCATATGATGTAAATGCGGCCAATAAGACACTTGCTTCTTTACTGAATGAATCAGCGGTTTAGAACGAATCTCTTAAATAAATGATTCAATGGCAAATACATTTTATAACAGTCACTTGTCGCCACCTACTGGTGTAACGATGTAATCGATGCAGCACCAAGTTACTTTCAAAAGGTGATTTGCTCTATTTTGATCATTACCGTAGACATCAGTGTTTAAATCCGAACTAAAAACTTTTATCCCAGTTCTTCTGTGATAATATGAGTGTTTGTAACACAGAAATAATGATACTGTGTGTTTGAAAAGACAGTTTGTGAAGCGGTTTCATACCTATACATGATAACGGCTCTCTCTGGATCTGAATGTTCACTGTGATCGTACTTGTCAAAGGTTTAATAGACGTATACAGTCGTTGTCATGTATGTGTTCAAATCGAGATCATGATCTTTAATGATTAATCACGCAGCTCTACATTCTGCTAACTATAAGCAATCGAGTATTAGTCGACTGTCTGCTTAATATCTGCTAACACTTTATTTTGATAAATAAATACATTTATTTATTTATTTATCAACAGACATTCTACGGACTATAAGTAACTTTGCAACTACATGTTAACTTATTCTACCAACCATAACCCTAACCTGAGGGTTTAGTGGACATGTAGTTGCAAAGTTACTTACAGTTTGTAGAATGTCTAAAGTTTGACATCGAAATAAAGTGTAACCACATGTTATCTTTGAAAGTAATGAAAATGCCTCCTTCAAGAAAATGAACTGATGCGTCTCTACAGAGTCAGTCAAGGCGTCTAGGAGAAGGTTAAGACAAAAAGATAACTCATGCCGTCTGATCCGCGAGATTAATCTTGTAAATGGCTTCTCGGTTATAAACAGGAGCAGCCGTTGAGCGGTGAACAACAGTCCTGCGCTGATCCGTTCTCTCCTGTAACTCCCGGGATTCCTCGACTGACAGATGAGTGATGAAACTGCTGATTTATTCTCTGAACCCTGTAATACTTCACACACTGGATTGGATGTTTTTTCACTTTCTGAAACATTGACATCCAATAAGAGATAAATAACAGTCAGGGATAGGGCCGCGTGTGTCTGCTCTGCGAAGGATGGCCGGGATAATGGCGTAAATTGTGTATATACACACAAAATTAGATAAATATCTGTACAAAACGGTATCTGCCTTGCAGAGTTAGTCAAGTAAGAGCGTTTGAAATGAAGAAAACAGTCTCTCCGAGTGACTTGACTACTGGCTCTTTTAATATACAGTCGATGAGTGTAAAGGAAAGTCACTGCTGTGAACAGACATGAATATTTTAGCTCATCCTCCAGTGACGACGAGACCCGTGTTCCTACACCGCAAGCCAATGCAGGAGCTTTAACATTTGCAGATAGCAATGGTACACCTATGATTAATTTACCATCTGGGCCACTGAAGATGCATGTCTTTTAATGCAAGAAAAAGCATTTTATACGCTGGGCAACTTAACATGGCAAAAAAAAAAAAAACTTTTGAATGGTAGGGTATACATATTTACAATACATTCTGTACTAAAAATTACTTTTGCATGAGATAATATTTAGAACAATAATCTGAAAATTAGCTCATGCAAACGTAATATTTAGTACAGAATGTACAGCAAATATGTATACACTACCATTCAAAAGTTTTTTTTTTATTTTTTTTTTAAGAAGTCTATTCTGCTCACCAAGGCTGCGTTTATTTGATCAAAAATACAGTAAAAATTGTGAAAAAATATTCCAATTTAAAACCACTGTTTTCTATGTGAATATATAGTAAAGTGTAATTTATTCCTGTGATCAAAGCTGAATTTTCATCATCATTACTCCAGTCTTCAGTGTCACATGATCCTTCAGAAATCACTCTAATATGATGATTTGATGCTCAAGAAACATTTATGATTATTCTCAGTATCGAAAACAGTGTTGCTTCATATTTCTGTGGAAACCGATGCATTTCATGATTCCTTGATAACCAGAAAGTTAAAAAAGAGCAGCATTTACTTGAAATAGAAATCGTTTGTAACATTATAATTTATGCCTTTACTGACACATTTGATCAAATTAATGCATCTTTGCTAAATATAAAAAAATATTAATTTCTTAATTTTTTTTTTACTGGCCCCAACTTTTGAACAGTAGGTTAGTGTACAGTATATAAACCCACAGTTTACATGTTAAATCAATAACTCATAAGAAACCACTCAAATACATGGCCTCTCATGGCTTATTGCTTTGAGCATGATGGCAAGCTAATCTTTGATAATCAATAATAATTTTTTATATTATTCCACCAAGTAAAATAGTTAAATGTCTTATATTGCATTACTATAGAATTTATTTGATGAATGTATATTGACTATTTTACAGCTCTGAACTAGGGCTGTGAAACGATTAATTGCGATTAATAAAATAAAATTATACAGTGTGTGTTCTGTATAATTATTTTGTATACAGTATATAAAAACACACATGCATGTATATATTTGCATGTATACACTGTATATATATATATTTATATATACAGTATAACTGTTATATAGGCTATAAAGATTAATATTTTATATATAAATAAAAAAATTGTCTTAAATGCATACATGCATGTATGTATGTGTATTTATATACACAAAATAATTATACACAACACACACATATATGATGTAAACAAACATATTTTGGATGCGATTAATTGTTTCACAGCCCTACTCTGAACATGACGGATCCAGTCAGATCTGTTTTTATAAGTCTCTCAAGCATTGATTCATGTTCCATTGTCCAGAGAAAGATGTTCACACCGATCAAGCCTACGCCAGACCGATAACCTCCGCCCCCTTTCCCAGAATACATCTGCCAAATAGTTGAAATTAGCCTCACATTCCCCTTCCTCTGTTGTCTAGCTGAACAAAGTGCTGCCGTTCCTCCGTGAGCCGCAGGTAAAGGGTTCACTCCTTTGTTCCACCGCCATTCAGCCCATCGCTGTGATCTGCATCTCCACAGTCGCTTCCAAAGACTATTTTAAACCCCCCATCTCCCACCCGCCCCTCCGGATCCGACTCCGACTCTATAATAACCCCGCACATCATCTTATTGTGTTTCTGCAATTTTCATGATATTGTGCCGTCTGTCTCCAGATAGCCAACCAGCCGCTAATTCCATCCCTCGTTTAGTCACATGGACGCATTTTATGTGCCTTCGGTGTGAGATGATGCTCTGACTATAAATTAAGCCCTTGATGCTTTGTGCCGATGGCCGCGGCTTTCAACATGCCCACAGGCTTCAGCGGATGAGTCAAGCTACTCGTATAATAATGAAGAGTGCATTAGGGACTTATTGCAAAAAAGCGAAAATAGAGGGGAGCTTTAATTTGATTGATGTTTTCATACTTTTGGTTTACATGCGGACATGATTAATGCATTAAGTTATTGGTCCAATTAAAAGAGAGAGAGAGCTTGAAATATGAAGTTATATCAGCACTTTGGCTAAATTAACGATGGCATCTCTGTTCTACAGAAATCTTTCTCTTTGTAAGTTGAAGCTTGGGAAATGCAAACACACCGAGGCTTCGTTACCTTTCCTCTGACAGCATGCTTTCCATCTCGTGCCGGCACAGTTCAATAGTCCCTATGGGATTCTGCACACATATTGGTTCCCTTCATTGGGAAAAAGTGCTAGCAATGTGAACACAGCCTATTAGGTGATTCTCCAGAGATGTTTGTGGGCGTCAGAGAGTATACCTGGGGAATTAAGAGTATTGTATTGTATGTGAATATTGTATTTTTCTTTGTTCCCTTTTCCGTCAGTCATCTGTCTTCTTGGTCTCCCTCATAGATCGCTTCTTAAGAATTCGATTTAATTTATTCTGGAGAATTTGTGCTTACTTCTAGAGATAGTTCACACAAAATTTTTAATTCTGTCATTATTTGTATGAATGTCTCACCCTGTATGAGTTTCTTTCTTCTGCTGAACACAACCTAGCATGTAATCAATAAAAAAATGTAAAATGTAAATAAAAAAACGCTAATTGCATTGAATTAATGTTACAAAGTGATGTTGCTTTAGTATCACTCTTGCACCCTCAGTTAATGGTCAAGCAATGTTGAGATTTCAACCAAAAATCAACGGTAATAGTATTGATTTAACAAATTATAATTAACAAAAATAATCAATGGTAATATTGTTGAATCAACGTTACACTATGATGCTGGATCTACATCACTGCTGTTGAATTAACACTGAAATTAACTAAAATAATCTTTGGTAATATGGTTTGATCAATGTTACAATGTGATGTTGATTCTAAATACATTTTGTTGAAACACTAGCCTGGAAATCCAGACCCAAATCTGAAAGATTAATGGTCTGGCATCGACTAATGAAGATCGGCCAGCTCGAGGGGCGGCACCAAGCATGCATTTGAAAATCTCACTGCACCCAATTGGATAACACTGCGACCAATCACAACAAGCGATTTGTGACACTTAGCTACCAGCGGAGCTAACTGGTAGATTAGACTCTTGCCGTATCCGGTCGGCAAAACAGCAAAAACGTCCTTCATGCAAAGGAACGATTCGAGCGGCGTCTTCTGTTCCTCTTTTAGATAAAAAGCCAAGTCTAACTCGTTCATTGTAGCGGCCAAAGCTGTTTCAAACAACTGGTGTTCATCCATAGCCATCTTGCAATGTTTACTAATGACTTCGACCTCGCAGCGCTGTCGTCATCTCGCCTCTGGCCCGCCTATATCAGATAACCCGCTGTGATTGGTGCAGCTCGGATACAAGGGCATATTTACTGAGCATCATTACTCGACGCCAGAGTAAACTCACTGAGCAAATTCAACTTGTGCTCTCGCAAGAACTCTGGATTTCCAGGGTATTGAAACACTGAAAAGGAATGTCAAACAATGTTGCCATCTGATGTTGAAACAACATTAATATTTCAACTACACTTCAATGGTCAACAAATTCCTGACCATTTCGAAATTTGGCGAAAACCTTTTAAAATATAAATGACACCTTTCCAGCAGTTGAGTCGATTTATTTTATTCAATCAATCAATGACAAAAATATATAAAAAAATAAAATTGGCTTCAGAAGTCTGATGTCATAACTACAGGTGGTCCAACGTCTTACATCAGACCACTGCCTCTTTTCCTTTGGGTTCTCTGAAATCTGAAAAAGAAAGCATGATGTTACTCAAGAACAAGTCAATTCAGTTGTCATGCATAGTTACATTCAAGAATGTTAATATACTAAACACAATATGAATCACTTTATAAAAAAAGTTGCTGAACAAAATATACCTTGATTATGGTATCGTTAAATTCTGTTTATTTCATTTAGTTTTCTAAAATCTATTAATGCTTTAATATCAAAAGAAAGCACTATGGCAGGGGTGTCCGATTTTTATCTCCAGCCCTAATTAAACACACCTGAGGCAGCTAATCAAGCTAATCAAGGTCATTAGGATCAATGAACACTTCCTGGCTGGTGTGCTGGAGCTAAACTCTTCATGAAGAGCTATAGCCATTAACTATATCTCAGTTCATTTTCTGTCAAACTACATAGCATTCAAGTAACAAGTTTATCTTGTAGAATAAAAGAGGGTTACACTTTATTTTAAGGTGTCATTGTTACAGTGTAATTATATATTTAAGTACTGAGTAATATTAAGCAGCTACATGTACTATAGGGTTAGGGTAGGATTAGGGTTTGGTTGAGGGTTAATTGCATGTAATTATGCATAATGTACTGTTATTACTATGGTAAGTACATGTAACATATGTAACAAGGACACTGTAAAATAAAGTGTTACCTAAAAGAGCTTAGGTTTTTTCATTGAAAATTTCTTTAAAGGGATAGTTCAGCCCGAAAATTCTGTCATCATTTACTCTCCCTCAAGTTGTTCCAAACCTGTATGAGTTTCTTTCTTCTGTTGAACACAAAATAAGATATTTTAAAGAATGTTGGCAACCAGAAAGTTGACGGTGGCCATTGATTTCCATAATAGGAAATAAATACCATGGAAGTCAATGGCCATCAATTTACCGACATTCTTCACTGTATCTTCTTTTGTGTGCAGCAGAAGAAAGAAACTCATACAGGTTTGGAACAACTTGAGGGAGAGTAAATGATGACAGAATTTTCATTTCGGGCTGAACTATCCCTTTGAAGCTGCAGATTCACCTTATGTAGACCTTAATAGCCATGTCAGTCACTTTCTTAATAAACACAAGATGTTTTTTGTTGTGTTTCAGTGGAAACAAGCTAAACTGAATGGAAATCAGTTACATTTCTCAAATTTAATACAGATTCAGCAATATTAATGATTACCTGATTAAAGCGATATTTCACTGCTGGAAAGATGAATGTGTGTATTTAAATTGGGTCATTTATGTAGTAGAATTGAGAAATTATTGTAGAAGTTGGTGCCTTCTAGACTGAGAAAAGCCAGAAAATGTATTTTTGGCTCATGTTGACGAAAGACAACAACTCCCAGAATGCACTTGCTTCGCTGCCCTACGAGGCCACTCCCAAGCCACGCCTACCGGTTACAGAGGGTATCTAATTACAGTGAGCAACAACACAAATTCAACGCAAATGAGCACGCAAAACAAAGGAACAGAGAAGTAAGGTAGATGCACCATTGTTTGAAACTGCTAGAGAAGTCATGTAAGTATGTCAGGTGCTTCAACAAACAAGACTTCTGTATAGGATGCACCTAATGTTTTCTCTCTAGTGAGGAAGCATTAGACTACTGAGAAGTGCACATGCAAAACCAATCAGTGGCCAATTTCAAACTACAACAAATAAATTTTTCAACAGACTTGCTAAAATCATGAAGGCCCACCCCTTAACCAAGCCTCTAAATTAGAGCAAATCAGAATAAAAATAATTTATTTTAAGGTGTTCTAAGCGATGTCACGCTTTTTTTAGGCCAATTTTTTTTGTTGTCAGATACAGCAAACATCTCCTCACTATCCGCTAGCTGCCTGTCCCCTGAACACACTGTAAAAAGCGCGGTCTCTGTAGACAGCGCAGGCTCCACAAACGGCAAAAAAAACAAACTGGCCCAGCCTGGACCACAAAACATAACAAACAGTTCCAGCCAATAACCGACAAGAAGGATTTGGGGGTGGGGGTGGGGGTGTGGGGGTGTGGGGGGGATGAGGAGGAGGGAGGGTCTGGCTAGCCTCCGTTTTGTTTGACAATACTTCGAACGTCAACAAGAAGTGACGTCACCCAATGTCACTTAGAGCACCTTTAAATAATTTATTATTTTAAAGGGGACATATCATGCCAAATGTACTTTTTTAGCCCTTAAATGCATTTTGTTGTATATTTGGAGTGTTTAAAAGTACAGAAAATATGAAATTATTCTCTTCAGGTGCTTCGTTGATATCTTTATATTCTGTTTTGGTCATATTTTTCAACCTGTTCCGATTTTTCTGTTATCTATGACGTTTTTTGAACTATTACGTCACAGTATTTGCAGCGGAACTGCCAAATAAGGACATTGACTTCCGGCCCAACACTTCGAGCAATCCGCCATTTTTATTTCTCGCTGCAATTTTGTAGTCCAAGCTAAAGGATGCAGAAGTTACGAGAGGGTAAGTTAAAATGTTCGGTTGTTGGATGTAGTAACCCACACGCTTCATTACACCGTCTAATGTAGATGAACTGCCGCGCTTGTGACAGGACGCATGTTTAACTGAAAGAACGAGCAGAGAGAGAGACTCGGTCGCGCGCGCACTCTCTCTCTTCAGAGCCAGGCGAAAGTGTAAACAAGACTTCACCGTCTCCAAACTAGACGCTGTCTTGCCCTCTCTCCCTTACACATATTAATCAAAATAAATTGGTAAAAGGTCGGAAGACCAAAGTTTCATGTGTAAATACAGTAACACACCATTGCGATACATCCATATGAAGACGTTGTTCTACAGGTTCGTCGTCTTCATTTTCATCTCGCTCCGGCTCCGACTCTGGCTCGAACATGTAAGGCTGGCTAGACGAGTCTTCCGTTGTTGACATTTTGTTAATAACGTGTGAATAAAAAGTTTCTGTGCCGCTAGATAATCGTATCTCTGCTATCAAACTACAAAAATGGCCGAACGGGGTGGAGTTGAACCGAATGTGGGCGGGGTACGAAGTGTCTCAATTGTATTCAAAGAGACCGCACCAAAACGAGTTGCTCTCAGACGCACATCAGAAAAGGGGTAGAAAAGGGGCCTGTGGAGCTATAATAATGAGGAATTCAGACCCAAGCATTGCAGTTCCGCTTTATATAGACTACAAATGTATGATTTATATGTAAAAAGGAACAATTTAAAAGCATGATATGTCTCCTTTAAGTAAAAAAAAAAAAGCCCATTGTGGTTTGAAAATCCCCCACTGATTGAGAAACACCCACTAGTGTTCTGCAGAGATACATGCCTGAATAATCTTGTGCTCATCAACTACAAATCACTGTTAGTTCAATGTCACTGTCTCCACCCATGTGTGCTGTTGGCTTTCATCAAAATTTCAATGCTGATCCAACATACTTTAAACATTGAAATGTCAATCTCAACCAAAATTATGGTTTGGATCAAAACTCAACATTGTATCAGTGTCACCATGCTATCTGGGAAAGTAAGATATTGTGAAGTATGTCAGACACCAAATAGTTAATGCGACCCTTCATTTTTTTTCCCATCAAGTGTTTGGTTGCCCATATTCTTCAAAATATCTTCTTTTGTGTTCAACAGAAGAAAGAAGTTCATACAGGTTTTGAACAACTTGAGGGCGAGCAAATGATGACAGAATTTTAATTTTTGGGTGAAATATCCCTTTAAATGTCCCATAAATAATGAGGCATGGCAGAATGTTTGACATATTAATAATTAATGACGATAAGCCCAGAAAACACAATCTTTTCTTGTTTTTTCAAAAAAATGTCCCCCCCTGCTTGCTTTGGACACAATGAGAAGGTCTGACTACTTTGTAAAGCTAAACTAAGTGCCTCTCCTCACGGAAAATATTGAATTAAGTGCATTACAAAAATATGACAAGATACCTAAATTTATAATTGTATTTGTTGCATGGTTTTTCCATTTAAGAAAACCTTTTATTTTTTCAAAGGTTTTTACCGAAATGACACAAGAAAGGACAATCTCTGGGCTGATTAAATTTAGACTCATAGCCCCAAGAATCCCAAGAGGTTTGACATACTCTTTAAGGAAATTAATTTACTTAATTTGGGAATTCATCTTGGGGTCGTGCCTCCATTATAACCACCAACTAATTTTCTGCAAATCTATTTATACTAGGATGAATCTCATGAAGCTTGTCAAGAACAAATACAGGTCATATTTCACCCTAAAATCAGATTTTGCTTGGTGAAAAGGAAGCCTATTTTAGGATCATATAGGAAATATATCATGATAGCATTTGGTGTACTGCCTTTTGTTTAGTTAAATAAAGAAAAAACATTGTTATTAGGGATGCAAAATATATCGACCGCCATATCGGTATCGGCCAATATGTTCATTTTTGATGTTATTGTTATCGGTCCAATATGAAGATTTGAAGATTCGATATATTGAAGCCGATAAATAATGGATTATTTCCTTCAGCTGAGACACTTCAACATGGTGGTTTTGAGTTGCCTGAAATATGATAAAAGAAAAAAAAGAAAAAGAATATATATATTTGTGTGTGTGTATAATTTTTTTTTTTTTTTTTTTTGGTCAAGAAAGTTGACTATAGGAGTGTAAAATAAATTTGTTTGATTTATATTGAAGTGTTTGGGACAGGACTTTTAATGGTGAGACTTTTGTTTTTGTAAGCAGGCTCTCAAAAACTATATAAATATTTGGATTTAGATTTATCGGCATATATTAGTTATTGGCTTTCAAATATGAAGGGGGGTTGGGATGTGCTTTAGATCTTATTTATTATGTTTTTATTATGATTTTGATCACATGAAAGATCTGAAAAGATGTGATAAAGCCTTGCCACACGGCCTCTTGAGGAAGAGCACAGTAAGGAGAAACTGAAATGTCTCGGAAATCGACACATGGCGCAAACTAATGCATTGCATGATGCTTGCGTCATTTTATCTTCTCTTTTTGATTAGGTACTTTAACAACTGGCTGATCTGGGAAGAGTGTGTTTAGTTTCCTGACCCTCATTTATATAATCTTCAATGAGCTCATTGTTTCTGCCTTAAATTATTACATTGTTTAAATTAATAATTTTTTAGCTAACTGTTATATGTATATGTACATTTCTGAAATACATAACAAGACAATTTCCTCTGATAACAGATCACTCTAAATTGTAATATGGACTCATGCATTTTCTGTAAAGCTGCTTTGAAACGATGCGTGTTGTGAAAAGTGCTATACAAATAAATGTGAATTGAATTGAATATAAATTCTCGAACTCAAGCCATCATGTCAAGTCAAGTCAAGTCACCTTTATTTATATAGCGCTTTTTACAATACACATTGTTTCAAAGCAGCTTTACAGAGATAACAGGAAAATAATGCAACAAAGTTTGTTTCCAGAAGAAAATAGCGTCACAGTCCAGCTTAAATAAGTTCAGTGATGGTTCATTGTTGTTGTAAAAAAGTTATTAATTTAGTTCATTTATATATATAGCCGCTCTGGAGAAAATCATCGTCCAGCTCAGTTCAGTTCTCATATAATGGTGTCAATGCAGACAACTTAATAATATTGTTGAATATTAAATTAAATGTCCCTAACTAAGCAAGCCAAAATCCAGTTGCAACAAAGGTGAAAAAAGGCGACAGTGTCAAGGAACCAAAACTCCATCAGTGACAGAATGGAGAAATAAACCTTGGGAGAAACCAGACTCAGTCTCTCAGTTCTCCTCTGGCCAACGAGCGAACAGCGTATTCAGGCAGCATTATAGGTCAGAGGTCAGATTGGATTGGAACATTCAGAATATAATAACCCCAGGACACATCTGTAGGCCTGTGCACTCAACACCTTCTCAGTCAGTGTATGATCTCTCCATCTACTCTGTGTGTGTTTGTGTTGTGCCAGGTGTGTGATGGGTCCCCAGAGTACCCAGGAGCCGAGGCAGAGGAAGGCGTCCCGCCAGGCATGGAGCACATCCAAGTGCGCAGACGCTCCAGTCGAACCCTTCAGCTTCCCCCGCTGGTCTTCCGGCAAGCCGAGCAACATGACTGGAACAGCAGAGAGATGGAGTCGATCGCCCGTCCCACCACCCTGGCACTGCGCACCCCCCCGCTCATCGCCATCACATCTGCTGACACCGGCAGGTGAGCCAAAACAGACCATGCCTTTTGTGTGGGTGCATATAATATGGACATTTCAGTAGAGGTTGCACAGCTACTGGTTTCTAAAAACACATTTATACTGGGTTACATTTTTCTCCAGCAGCATATAAACTAGGGATGCACCGATATGAAAATTTTGTCCGATACCGATAACCGATAATTCGGTATATTTGAAAGCCGATAACCGATATATTGGCCGATAAATCTAAATCCAAATTTTTATATAATTTTCACCAGTCTCACCATTAAAAACCATGACCCAAGCACACAATTATAATGTTCTCATTATAATTTTATGTAGCCGATATGACAGACTTGTGCTGCACTTAACCATATTTTCCCTTTTGAAGGGATTCCAATCATATTTAAAGCAATTCAAAATCATCATGTTGAACAGTTGCGCATCTGAAGAGTATCAGCTTGAAGGATCAGCATTTATCGGCTTTAATATATCGGCCAAATTTTCTTATCAGGCTGATAATGATAACATTAAAATGAACATATATTGGCCAATACCGATATGGTGGCCGATATATCGTGCATCCCTGATATAAATATTCAGATTTGAGTGTGAATGCTGTTTCCCCCCCCCATAACTATATAGTATCAACAACCATTGGGTATCCATCATAACATAAAAATAATTGCTTGTAAATCGTTTCAGTGCACCATTATTTTTTCAACCCACAAGGTTATTTGTGAAGAAAACATTGTGGGAGTCTTTGTAAAAACACTTGGATATTTCTCAGCAATGGTGTTTCATCATCGCCAGTGATATAAAAGTAAGAATGAAATGGGCATTGTGATAAAATCGACTCCTAACCCTTCAGCAATGATTGGCTTTACTACTAGCTCTTCAAATCCTGTTTAAAGTGAGAAGTTCTGGGAGGGATAGATTAGACCACACTTTGACGTTTTGTCCAACGTCGCTCGCTGTGTTGCTGTCACTTATCATCCATGCAGCCTGTTCTTTCTTTGAAGGACTCTTTAAAGAGGCACAGCTGAAGGGTGTCTCTCCAGGGCTGTACGCTGATGGATGAAAGAGAATTTGTGGCTTAAGATCAGTTTCTCTTAATGTATCCACAGCAATATTCAATAGGATTTAAGTGTGAATGTTCTTGCGTCTTACATTTTTGCAGTCCTCACTCTTTTACTGTTTCACACTAGATTTTCACCTTTACTGCAGACAAAGCGAGCGCTGCTTTCTTGTGCAGAACTTTGTGGGTGGTTGCTTACAGGCAAAAGAGCCCAATATTCAGGGTAGGATTGCATCGTGTTCTTATAGTCTTGCTCAAATTGGGATTTAAAGTACACTGAGCTTTAGTAGCCGCTTCTCACATTTGTAGACAGAGGTGGTATTGAAAAGCCATGCATTTCAGTTTTGTTAAATTTTGTTTCTCAACCTCACACAATGGTAAATTCAATTTCCCTTTGAAGTGTGATATAATTAATCATTAAATTGTATATTTAAATATGTAAATAACATTCAGGAACTGTATTTATCTTGATCCAACAGACCTTATTCACAGCAGCGCCATCTTTGATTTTGAAAGCGAGGCTGTGAGGGATAGACGTGCATCTCTTCAGTGGGTTGTACTGTTATTTAATGTGTTTTTCGATTATTCTGCTGACGAAACACTGCAAAAATTATCTTTCCAGTAAATTTCAGTGAATATGACCTGTGAAAAATTATAAATGATCTAGGAGCTTTTAACAGCGGATGCTAATGAAAACACTAAATCTACTACTGCTACTAAAAACTAAAGGTTTTAATCAACCATTATTCCTGTAAATATTTAGTTTATATATAAAGTTGCATTTCAGCTGTGAAATGGCATTTTTAGAAGAGGTTGTTTAGGGTTTAGATGTTGATAGACTGAAGTTTAACATACTACTTTACAGAGTTTATCAGGCCAATATAGAATTAGCACAATGAATATTAGCATTGACCTCATGTTTGTCTTGAAAGTTCTTGCATTTTAAATATTCTACATGGGTTGAGTAGTTTTTAGAAATAACTGGCGTTCTTCATTAGCTGGCAGCATACATGTATGCATGTGTCAAATATGGCCTTATTCTACAACAAAGCGAAATCAGTGGCACCCCACCGTTCACAATCAATTTCCTCCCGTGGCTGTTCTTTGAAAAGCTGCGTCATCTTGGAGCTACATTTTATTCTTAGGCCAAACTAGTCATGCACTAATGTAGTGTTTCAGTGTGGCAGGATTCAATCAAACCTTATTGACTGGGTGCAATCTCCCTCCATTAACGTCTAATAGTTTACAAGGTTTTATGAAAAGATGGAAGTGCCGCTTGGAACCAAGGACAGATTTTCTTTTTTCTTTTTTTAATGTCTTCTCTTACGTTCCCCCACAGAGAAAACACTGTTGGATCTATTCACATTGATGGGAATGAGAGAGTAATTTCCTGTGAGGCTCGTGAATCACAGACATCCAGTTTAAATGTCACAGTCATTCGCCCTGCAAAGTGAAATTAATAGAATACCTGACGCACTTTCTTGCGATTGCATTACAGTTTTTCTGACCTGTACAAACTCCAGAGGAGATTTGTGCTGCTTTCTAAAGAAGTTTCCTTCATATATTGTCTAGTTTGGCCCCAAGCGTGGTTCATTTATAATTCACTGAGTTTCTTCAACATGGTTTCTCATCTGCTGCTGATTGGGTCGATTTGACTGGCCCGTTGGCCACCCTTTTAGTGACGCCATGATTGTTTAAATCAGCTTCGACACTGATTCTGCTGAACTGTGCACTTTCATGTCAGAAAAGCATTACAGAAGCATGAACAATCCTAAACACCTTTCATTATAACTGACCTTTACTGATTTTGGGGTTCTGTAGATGCAGCCTTTGCATATCTAAATTCTGAAAAGGTTTTACAGACGTATGAAAATAGGAATTTGTCTCTTGCCGAAGCCATGCTGTGCTGGAGTGGCATCGTATCAGCAGCCTGAATCAGCCGTGGACCGGAATACAATTTGTATGTGTCTGGTGAGTCATATTCTGCCAATTGAATGTGAATACATCTGGGATTCGTTCTGAAGTTTGTGCATGCTTTGGCATGTAATAAATAGATCATGCGTCACGCTCCATGTAAAGCATAAAAAACTGATTTTCGCAGTTTTATTCTTTTGCGTTGTGATGTAAATTATGGCTCTGCATTTGCACATTCCCAATTACACAGATTATTCACATGCTTGTTTTTCAGTATAGAGGGTATGCACTGACGCCACTTTCCCGCGGGAACACACTCCCTGAGCCGGACTGAGTGGCAGAAGAGCTGCGGAGTGACTGGATTTAATAGAGGAAACTGCGAAAACACCAGTAAAACAAACGATCATCAGTTTAAACTAAAGGTTGGACTGGATATCTTTGCAACTTACCGAAGATCCAGTGATCATGGATATTGACATGCA
Organism: Abramis brama; assembly: GCF_963993115.1. Lineage (NCBI taxonomy): Eukaryota > Metazoa > Chordata > Actinopteri > Cypriniformes > Leuciscidae > Abramis > Abramis brama. The sequence goes on along the minus strand of NC_139987.1, from coordinate 26,753,363 downwards.
GCAGGAATCATGTTTCCTGACATTTATATGAGCCTGATTTCAACGCCGGGGAAATACATAAAGCACATTAGCCTGTGAACGCTTTATATAAATACAGTATAGGTCTAAATCCATGTGATCATTCGCATCAATGTTATATATATATCATCGTATCGTCCAGTACTAAATCTTGTGTAGTTTTTTTGTCAGTGTTTATTTAAAATCATCCAATTATGCAGAATATACAATGGTAAATATTTAATTGATGAGTTGTCAATACAATATATAACAATACAATATATAGGGTGTGATTTTACCCCATAATGCAGCATATTGACACCAAATGATAACTGCAAATCCACATTTCTCTGCCTGGATCCAGTTGTTTCTGTGAATTGCAGCGATTAATTTGCTTCTCTGTTAGTTTTCAGCAGTCTGTAAAAATATACCTCTTCTTTCTTTTTAAATCTAGTTGTACAGTCAATCTCACAGCTCTTTCCCATTTTAGATGTGTTTTGTGTGTTTTTCTGCGTCATTCACGCTGAAAACAAATGAGGTCCGTGGTACTTGACGATACTTGGACGTTTTGCTCTGTAATGTAAATTTCACACACCAATATTGAACAGATTTACTCTACAGATTTGGCTACAGATTTACTCCAACTCTGAGCGAACTCTCTGCTCCTCATCACAGGACTTCTCAGGCGCTGCGAGCAAATCACTCCGCAGAAGTAGCAGTGCTTCGCCTTCTGAGAATATAGTTCCCAGTATGTATACGGTTATAAGATGGCTGTGTCTCATGTGACCTTGTTTGTACACGCTGTGACTATACAAATCACCACATGTAAATAGGAAAATGTTGGCGTTATTTTGTCACTTATTTGGGAGCAGTATGCTAGCTGGAGCCATTTACCTCCAGTCTTTGTGCTAAGCTAGGCTAGCGGTGGGTGCGTCAGACAGAGTTACGGCACGCACGGAGATGAGAAGGGTATGTATGGACTTATCTAACTCTGGGGGATACGGTGAATAAGCTAAAGTCCCAAAAAGTCGGCGTGTTCCTTTAAGAAATCCATGTATATTTAGGCTGATTTAAAGGTCCATCATGTTCAACTTACACCAGACATCACTAACTTGCTTGACTGAATAAATAACTCTGACACATCCCTATTTTGAGGACTGGTTGTAGTCTCCCCATGTTCAAAGAAGGAGGCCAGTTTGTGAATCTTTAATTTGATGCATCACTAACCCAAACAGCAAAACATCTCATGGATTATCAATATCATTGACAACCATCCACACAACCAGTGTCATCACATTTAATGTGGTCTATTTTATTCCTTTGAAAGATTTACTTGTCTGTCTGACTCACGCATGCAGATTCATAACTAAAAAAAATAAAATAATTTCCATATTCTATCTTCCCAAGCTCACAGAGCACACAGTGCACACAAACGTTAAACCGGTAGGTGCTTTGATTTGCTCTACCAGACCAATATCCATTATTCAGTTCAATCATGGAACTTATCAACTTCTGAAAATCAGTCAGCCTACAGTAAACTTTAATTTGCATAGGAAAATTTGGTCTCAAGAGCCCACCCACTATGTCGGTGGAAAATGTTAGTTAACTGTGCCATGAAATAGCTTGTTTTGACATATTTCTTATTAAAATAGTAAGTTTGGATTAGAGATATTAGTTATGCATAAATGTTTAATAGCAAATAGTCTAAAATTTACATTACAGCCATGAATCAGGATTTGTACATGCTATTGGTAGTCAGAGTGTTTTTATCTCTCGAGTATTGTATTTATCGAGTGGTGCTGGGATGATGCATTTTTATAGGCTAAAACCTGGAAAGGAGTTCAGTCGTCCCAAAGTCAATGGGTTTTTTGAATGGGTTTTTGGTTAAATGGCTGAAATAAGGTCTGTGGTGAACACAAGCTCAAGACAATTTCATGTTTTATTGTTTGACATAAAATACATCAGTATTACCCCTCTCTTACTTGTCTTGAAAAAGGCGGTTGGTAACAAGTGGCTAAATGGGACTACAGAGGCAGTCGGAGACATTAAAGTCCCCCTGTGGTGCAAATCAAGCTTTTAATGTTGTTTATGTGTCTATGTGGTGTTTTTAATATGCTTTAAGACAAACCATGTGTAAATTCATAAGTCGACACCATTGCTGAGTATTTTCTCCTTAAAACTGCAGTGAACCAAAGACAGCCTCAAAAACACGCTCTGAAATCGCTGGTGTTTCTGACGTCACAAACTACCTTGTAACCAATCAGATCAACGTGTGATCGTCAACCAGTGGATCTCTGAGCTGAGTGAGTGGAGACGGGGCTCATTTGCATATTCATAGAACTGCATAATACTAAATGAGGCAAGGGTGTCGAGTTACATTCAAGCTATTTTAAGGCATGAAGATTTTTTTTTTCAAGGAAAAACGTTTAAAGGGATACTTCACTTTAAAATGAAAGTTGTGTCATCATTTACTCACCCTCAATTTGTTTCAAACCTGTATGAATTTCTTTCTTCTGCTGAACACAAAGGAATAACCAAACAGTTGACATTGACTTCCATAGTATTTTTTTTTCTACTATGGAAGTCAATGGTTCCAGTTAACTGTTTGGTTACTGACATTCTTCAAAATATCTTCCTTTGTGTTCAGCAGAAGAAAGAAATGCATACAAGTTTGAAACAACTTCAGGGTGAGTAAATGATGACAGAATTTTCATTTTAAAGTGAAGTATCCCTTTAAATATGTAATTTGAGTTTGTAATAAAAAAATATGTAATAAAGATGAGTTTTAAGGGATAAAATGACTTAAAGGGGGACCTCAAACGCCATCACGACGCACAGGTGAACTCACTCCACATTTGCAGCCTCGTTGTGTTTATAATCATGCTCTTGCAAACTATTCTAACATGTTTCTTTGTGCTGATGACGTTAAAGAGAGAGACCGTGCATTTTACTTCTGGGGATTGTGTTTAAGCCTCAAAATTCATAAAAGTTGTGTTCATTTGTGAAAATTTTCTTGGACAAAACATAAATATGTTTATATATAAATATTATAAACTTTTGTTGGTCACAGAGCTTATTTTTTGTGATAATCCAAAAGCCTATAGGAAAATCCTATTGGTATTTGTCGAGGGAACCAGTGTGATGCTAAGTTTTGGTGTGGCCTACAAATGTACGTCATCCCTGCAACACTCTATAATTTAAGAGCAATGTTCTCATTTTAGAAACAAAAAATCCTTAATTATTGAGTGGAGATGAGTCAACAAATTTTTTTTTTTTGGTTTTACATTTTTAATCTGTGTACATTTAAAAAAAAAAAAAAAAGTTTTCAATTTAAAGTAAGGGTTTTTGCTGCCTTTTAAGTTTAATAAACTTGAAATGTGAAGCTGTATTAAAGTGACAGCTTTGGATATTTGAGTTATCTCAGCAAGTTTAATCCGGGAAAAAACAATTTTTTTCTATATTTTTCAACTTTTAGAAGTAAACTACAACAGGATATAGACAAACCCCATGCTAATAAACACATTAAAAGCTACAAAGGGGTATTTTAAACCGTTTCCTGTTTTTTAGTGATAAAAATGTTCCTTAAATTAACAAAGTATGAGAGTATAGTGATTACTTCAATATAGGCTAGGCTTGGCTACTTCGATATAGCCTAGGCTACTTGATATAGATTCTGTCTGCCTGTCAGTTTGAGATTTAATAATGGTCAATTACAGTATTTTTGCCTGACAAGATGTGCTTCCTATAATTTTTTTTTTACCTCACTTAAAGTTCTTCATCTTGTTATGAAGATAACGTGCTAAATATTATAGGCGTCCTATCCTGAGTCGCTTCTCCTCAGAGTCAGTGACGGTTTAAAATAACGGTCGCTCCTGCTGAGCGGGAAAGTGACCGGCAGCATCAGTGTGGAGATGATGCGCGCGCTCCTCCTGAACATTTGCGGAGGCAGCAGCCTCTAGTCTCTAGCGCAGAAACTCTCAGTGCACATCAGTGAGTGAAGAGAGAGCGAGCGAGAGAGGGGGAGACAGCGGGATATTCTCACACACATCGACACATAGCTTACCTGAAAGCACCGGGGAAAATGGACCGAACCTACGCGGTGGATACGGGTCACCGACCGGGTCTGAAGAAATCACGGATGTCGTGGCCGTCGTCCTTTCAGGGATTTAGACGGTAAGATCATTATGAGGGATAGATGGGTGTGTGAACAGGCTTTTGTGAAGTGCACTTTCTTTGTTCAGATCAGTTCATCTCTGGAAGAATTTTTTTTCCCCTTAGAATGAACTAAATGAACTTGAAAGTCAAAGGACTTCAATGAAAATAGTGTCTTAAGCGCGCGTAGTTTCTTTGTTACGCACGCGACTCCTTTGTTTTGTTTTGATAAAACGTTATATAATCATTTAATTATTGGTGTACTAATTAGAGTACGCATTCAACATATTTAATCTCTAATAGAAAACAATAGACAATATTAACAATAAAACAATATTATTATCATTTTTAAAGTTAATGATTTCTCTCAGGGATTTGCGACTTTTTTTCAATTGCGCAAATATTTGTAATCGTAACCTATTTGATCACTGCTTACTCGTCCTTCGGTCTGTTTATTTATTTTATAAGATGACTATGCACTATAATGCCGGAATGCAATAAAGTTTGCGTGGCATTTAGGGTTTTTATGGGGTTTATGTCAATATAATCGGATGTACAGTATATGGATAATCTGGCTAATTATGCACAATATGAATATTGCTTGGGCGGAACCAGCGCAAATTCATGTGCTTTCAGGTAGAATTATCTAACGCTTGTGAGGAGTGTGTGTCAAATAGAGCTTATTGGCATTTATGCATTTATCAGTTCAAATGTGTTGACATATATTGTTATTTTTACAACCAAATATGGAGATTTTAATTTTTTTAATATTTGTTGATAACGAAATTAATGCTAGTTAATGCTACAATACTAGTTAAAAACATCCTTAAACTGCAACAATAAAAACATAATATGCATTAAGAATATTTGATTAATAATATCATTAACCATTACTATAGCTTTAAGCCTTATATTTAAAGTTATTTGGCAGTCTAAATGGTGTAATTTATTATACGACAGCGATCAATAGGGGAATTTAGGCTAGATTACGCTGATGCCAGTCGTCATTGACAGTCTCAGAGTTTTGCTGTGTGGCACAGTTCTGTTTTGCTGATCATTAATCATAGTTGTTGTTCCACCTTGAATTGTCCTCAGGAGGACAGACTTCTCCTCTTACAAACATAATTAATGTGCCGAAGTGTCTTTCTCACCTAACCTCTAACCATGTCCTCTCATTCCCATACACACACAAAGAAAAACAGTAATGTGCCATGGAACGGCAAGTGTTAACCTACTCAGTTGGCATTTCTTGATTTTCTGTCACTGATTAGACCTACACGGTATTGCTGACTTGAGAGGTTTTTGTCTCTGGAGTTGGTTTCAAACCGAACACAGTGGGGGTCGAGCAGAGGTGGATTTTTGCTCTTAAATACAGAGAACACTTTGTCCTGTGGGCTTTCTGGGCGGGCTGCCCTCATCTCCCAGTATATTGCTTATAAGGAGTAATGCCAGTGTTGGGTTTCATTCCCTGAGTGCAGCCCAGAGACATCATTGTTAGGACGGAGTTGTGCTAATCCAGCAGGATAGATAGAATCTGACAGCTTTCTGTCCCTCCATTGACAGTCTACGCAACTACCGCTTTTAAAGTCCCACTTGAAACGTGCAGTTTTGAATGATGCGTTGACGTAATTTCCACTGAAACAGGAAGCTAAGGCGGGACATATTGAATGGCTCCTCCCTCTTTTCAAATAGCCAATAGCGTTTAGATTAACTCACAGACTGCAAGCCGTACTTGACATTAACAGCACCATGGAAGTGAATCCGAGCGCGTTAGATGATACGTTAGATTCAATACATAGTTCCCACAGGCCAATTAATGTCACGTGACCTCCCCGGAGACGCCATCTTTGAGGGCATAAGCTGCTGTGTTTACAAGGTTTTACAAGCAAAATTCGAAGATTTCTTCCTATTTATAATGTTACGAAAATCATGAAGAGACAAAGTGACAGAGATTATAAAGACACTCTATTAACACAAGACAGAGAGAGGTACAATGCGAAAATTTCAGTCATAAATGGTGTTGATCCGTATGCACTAAACTGAGCACTGATTTTGCAGCTTTGGCTCAGATACTGTATTATCCATGTGTACCATTATCTGGTATTGGCTAGGAGTTTTAACACATGTAAGCAATTCCGAGCCTGGAAATATGTGCATGAATATGAATATAGCAAGCAAGCAAGCAAGCAAGCAAACTTTATTTATAAAGCACTTTACAACGACCGAAGTAGCCCAAAGTGCTGTACAAAACAAACCATAACACAACACAGCTAATGCAATATAAAATACATAGTGAAGTAAGTTAAAATTAAAACATATAAAACAAACAATAACATACAAAATGTCAACTCCCGGTGTTAAAGGCCAAGGAAAATAGATGAGTTTTTAAAAGCGATTTAAAATGAGTAAGTGAAGTGGCCTGTTTTACCGGCTGAGGCAGGTCATTCCATATACACGGTATGAAAATAAATAAAACTCGCGTGCAAATTAATGTAACAGTTAATGCGGAACTACTTTATACGCGGGTTCTTTAGGGACATAATCTGAGATTGCAAGGCTGGAATGTGTGTGTGCGTCAGTCTGTGTCTGTGTCTGTGTGTGTGAGTGAGAGAGAGAGTCGCGGGCGCGATCGAACAGTGGAAACAATGTTGTTTTTGTATGTTTTTAATACCTCGTCATTTTGTACATACAGGACATCATTCAAACTGCAAAGTGTTAACTTATATTTGTGTACACTCGCAATAAAAAACAACAAATTCTTGCGTGTTTTGAGGGAGTTTCTTTCCTGTTTATCCTCGCCAGCCATAACCTCCATCGTTGTTCTGACAAAAGCTTCGTCTTGTCACATTCATGGAGTCTAATGACGGGTAACGTTATACTGTAAAATCCAAATTTAACTGAACCTCCGGCACGATTTGAACATCCATTGACCCAGCAGGAGATGACCATTTTCACTTTTTTTACGAAATTAACTCGTTTCAGCTTCTTCGTCTAATGTTCTGCCCACAGCATGCCCACAGAAATGGCGCCGGGTCGGCAAATGCCCGTATGTTGTGACGTCATGTGGGAACTATGTATAGAGGTGTGAATAAATTCGAGCCATTTTATTCTTAACCAACGTACAGTTGGAAAACGGAATAAAACTCAAGCGTTTGAGCAACCGAACAACCCTTATTGCTCCGTGACGTGTCAACGGTCGCTTTGGACAGGTGGTATTTATAGCACAAGGGGCGGAGCTTTAGATTCTAGAGAGCATTTGATTGGACAGAAGATGTGATCAGAAGCTGAAGTCCGCAGTGAAGGCTAACATATTCATACTAAAAGCTAAAAAACGTAAATTTTGATTTCAGGGGGCCTTTAAGGTCCAGAAAGGTAGTAAAGACATCATTAAAGTAATCCATGTGACTCCAGTGATTTAACCTCAATTTTATGAAGTGACACGTGTGCTTTGTTTGTGCAATAAAAAACATAATTTACCACTTTATTTACAAAATATTAATCTCCAAAGCACGTTCACGCAACGTCTGCTCTCGTGTCAACACAACACGCATGCGTCGTGGTTCTCTCGTGAACTCTCTCGCGTTTTGGAGATTAATATTTTGTAAATAAAGTCAGGGCCGCGGGAAGTGGGGGTGCTGTTTTCACAGAATTGTAAATGCAACGCATATGTTTGTTCATTAAAATTTATTAATTTTTAGCATTTAGTCATTTATTTGTAATAAACACTTTAAGTGGGCTATTTAAAAATTGTTATTTATATGTTAAATTATCTTTTTAAAACATAAGCGCAGAGTGTTATGTAATATTGTGTGTGTGTGTGTGTGTGTCGAAAGAATTTGTCCGCAGCTGCTCAAAAAAAAAAAAAAAAACCCAGTCAAAAACCCCACTGTCAGTGTTTTGTAAGGAACATGCAAATATGTAAAATATAGCAGGAGACATTTTAATTGTTTACTAATAAAACAGTTATTTTTTTATGTCAGTGTCTGTCGGCTAGACAGATGAAGTTGACGACTCGCGATCTTCGCAGCGCCAGAGAGAAATGCACATTTCATACGAATTACATAAGCAGCGCAGTCTGTTTTCTTTCGTTTTGAATTGTTCTGCTAAAGAGTAGACATTTCAAGCTATCTTTATGTCTCAGGTCTGTGAGGCAATAGGCTACATTATAGGCCTACGCTGAGTCTCGGTTCATTTATGAGACGAGCTCCAGGTTCGCCAGCGCCTCCGTGTCCTGATTATCTATTTTCTAATAGCCTATATTTATTTATTAAATCCAGACAATTGGTTGAAGAAACATCGATTAAAATTAAGATACAATTAATACAAAACGAAATTTAATTTAAAGACAGGCTTTGTGCTTTCAGTTCGAGGTCTCTGTTAAAGTTTTAAAACATTCGTTTAGTGCCGCTTTAGAGCGCTCACGTCCGTAACGGAGAACTGTCTGTAACATTTTTTTTGTAATTTTTTTTGTGTGAAATAAATTTCTAAATAAATTCGACTTAGTCCAGTGCGACTTAGGCTATATATGTTTTTTTCTTCCTTGTGGCGCATTTTTTGACTGATATACTACTCCGGAGCGACTTATAAAATAGGCTACGGACTGGTAGGCTAAGTTAGGCTATTTATTTTTTTTTGTGCAAATGTCCCATAAAGTCCCATCCTTTAAGGATTAATTTATGTCCCGTTGACCGGTCCATTGCATTACGAATAAAAGCAGAATCAATAAAGTCAAAAATGTGATGTGCAGTCAGGTGGTTTGAGTGTGTGCGCGTTTTTTGACGAGTTTTATAGTCTTGATATTGTTTCTTATTCAAAAGTGGTGACGCCCCCCCCCCAAAAAAATCCGCACCCCCAACCTAAAACCTCTTCCCACGGCCCTGAATAAAGTAGTCTTTTTTTTGCGCAAACAGCACTCTTGTCACTTCATATAATTGAGGTTAAATCACTGGAGTCACATGGATTAGTTTAATGATATCTTTAAATTTCTGGAGCTTGAAAATGGTAGTTGCGTAGACTGTCAATGGAGGGACAGAAAGCTCTCAGATTTCATCAAAAAGATCTTCGTTTGTGGTCCAAAGATGAGCAAATGTCTTACGGGTTTGGAACGATATGAGGGTGAGTAAATGATGACAGAATTTTCATTTTTGGATGAACCAAACCTTCATGTTTTGAAAACATTATTTCTTAATGTTCTCTGAAAATTCTAAACTTCCAGTTTTTAAAACTTTCTTTGGGTTATGCGAATGTAAATGGAACATTCAAACGTATAATTTTGGAAAAAATTATGGGAATGTGACTTTTGAATGTGTTCTTAACGTTCTGAAACAAGTAGTAACGTTTAAAAAACAGACGAACACCCAACCAAAACATTTCAGAAAAAAAAAAAAACATTTAATGAAGGATGTGTAAATAATACTTTTATGATAACATTTTGACAACATTATTAAAGACTGAAGATCTTCTATTAAGAACTCGAGAGAACCTTGACCGAATGTTAGCCAAACTTCTACGAACGTTCCCTGTAATCTGGGTAGACAAATAGACACAAATGACATCTGTCACCCATTGGTCTGCATTTTGTTCAGTTTGGTCAGATTTGTGTCATGTATGTCAAACCATTATTCAAATACACTTCTTTTCTGGAGGGTAATTGCTGTCAAAAGTCAGTAATGCTCAGGAGTTAAAAGGTCATTACTATGCATTAGAAAGTGCACTTAGTCTAATTAAAGAGCTTCAAGCAGTGTGGCACTCAGTTTTTCATTGCTTTCTGCTGGGGTTGTTTGTCAGATAGACATGGTTGTATTTAGGGGGGGTTTCAGGTTTGTAAGCTCGAGTTGTCATCCTCATTATGGTGTATGACCCTGTGACTGGTGCATTACTTTCCAGCTATAAAATGAAACATTATCAGATTTATGAGTATTGTGTAACAACATTATGTCTCATCAGGGTCAAGGGCAGGTCCAACCACAGGGTCTGTGCTATAGAGTTGTCCCTGTGAATTAGGGCTGCACGATTATGACAAAAATCATAATTGTCGATTATTCCCTTGAAATTGTAATTGCGATTATTAATTACGATTATCATAATTTACATTGAATATATATATATATATATATATATATATATATATATATATATATATATATATATATATAGACATATATATATAATGTATATATAGACATATTATTATACATGTTTACTTAAAAATTGTGAACACACACACTGTCCCCCTTTACTTAACATACACATAAATTGTAAGAATATGACTAATAGTAAAGACTACTAATAAATAAACATTAGGCCTATGCTAAAGCTATTAAATAGCAGTCCTAAACTAGCTTTTGTTAATACAATGTTGGTATGAGCCACCACAGTCATTTAAAAATATAAAAAAATAACACAAAGTGAAAATAAAGTGGCATTTTGGGTTAATATTGAAATGACAGTTACCATGGTGAATAGGCCTACACAATATTAACAAGAACTGTTAATGAAACATGGAAACTGCTCCTGGCGAATAGAATGAAAATCATCCCTGCATGCAAATCCTTCTCAGCTAACACACGACGTACCAGTAACGTGATTTATTGGTATTTTACTTTTATTTCGTGACTTACTAATTTACAACGTAACAACGTTGCATGCTCGTAGTTTCCTTTGCACTTAAACACAGCGCGTGCCGCCGCATTTGCGCGTGCAATTGAAGAGTGTGCGCTACGAGCACAGTAGCCTATAACGGCTGACAGGACAGGAACGTCCGTTTTTCTGAGGTGAAAGACTTTATTTCAGCGTACATATACGTCACTGCCTGGTAGTTCCTATTGTGCCGGGTTTTCTGAAGTAGTTGTGATTCGCCTCTCATAACATGCTCTAAATGCACGCAGAGTGGATTTTTTTTTTTTTTTTTTTTTTTTGTAATCGCGGCTTTGAACGATTACGTAATCGTGGGATCCATAATCGTAATCGCGATTAGAAATTCGATTAATTGTGCAGCCCTACTGTGAATGGTTGTCTAATTTGCAGCAAAGTTATGGCTGTGTTTTCACCCAAACTCTGGATCATTTTCTTGTGTCCATCTACTGGAATGTCGCTGGTCGGAAATTCCAGCAAGGAATGTGTTAAAAGAAGCTGAGGTTGTACAATACTATAATTTTCTGTTTGGTTGGTCACCATCCTAAATGTCATATTTGACAGGTCTCAATAATAAGTTATTTTTTGTTTTGTTTTGTTACTGTAGTTAAATTTTTTAATTGCCCTGTCAATGATTTCTCATTCCTCAGTTTAACCACAAAATGCCATCTTAATAAAGTTTTATTTTTACCAATGCATTTTTATATATTGCTAGGGCTGCGCCCTAATATTCAATTAATTGTTAGTCGACTAGAAGTGGCTTATTAATATACACGTGCAATTAGTTGACTAATCGCTTAAATGAACGTCTACTAGTCAACTAGAAAAATCTTTAGTCAAGGGCAGCCCTACGTATATATTACATATATTTTTCAATCTTTAAAATTTTTTGCTCACTAAAAAGTATATATCAATTTTATAATTACATTACAATATTATTATTAATATTATTATTAAATGATTTTGTATTCTGAATTTAAGATGATCACAAGTCATTTTTGCAAATTTGGCAAAGCCATCTATTTTAGCCAGTTAGAAGACATTGTCTTGGTGTCTAATCACCAGAATTTACAACAGCAATTTGCAACACAAAACACTCTTACACCGGCCCCGGGCTTGCTGTTAATTGCCAGTCGAAGTTCCCTTTTTTGCGGAATTTAATTATTTTGCTCTCCTAATATTACTTGAGCAAGTTTTAAATGCATGACCCTTGCGATAAAAGCTGACACACAAGCTATTGAGCCCGTAGGCCTGTGTGTCAGCTTATTGACCAGAGCGCTGGGTGATCCTCAAGGGACATTCGAGTGCTGCAATATCCTGGCCACTGTAACTAGCTTCATGTCCCTACACGCTTTAACCGAGCCGCTCTTTGGGTTTATGGAGGGAAAGTGAATGTTTACAATTGTTACTTCATTTATCTTGATGCTGTACAGTTAGTTCTTTGTAGAGAATGAAAGTGATGCAAACTAGGGCTGTCAAATAAAAATTCGATTTTCGAATGTTCGTTGCATTAAAAAAACTGCACATTCGAATGCAAAAACCGTGTTTTTGGTGTGCCAAGATGCGCGAGACATGATGATGACGTAACTGACGCGGTTTGATTTTGTTAGCTTATCCAGTGTACAGCGCTGCGGCTGCGTTGCTAATTTTAAAAATGGCAGAAAAATGGTGGAAAAAGGCTTTTTGCTGATGAAAACCCTCTCAGTTGGAGGGAAAAATCGTGCAACAACACACTTGACCAAACCTGCACATCGGTCAGAGCTGAGCGTGTGTTTTCATCAGCTGGAAACACTGTCAACAGAAAGCGCTCATCACTCAGATCAAGATGAGCGTCTGGGGTTTTTGATGAACTATATGTAGATGTAGTGAGTAGAAGTGAGTGTTTCTGAATGCCAGTTTGCTATTTAGTGTTCATGTAGTTCATTACGCTTCTGTTGAAGAGTGTTTTCTCAGGTTACAGATGCACGAACACAGTTTTATGCACTATTGTAACCTAATTTTCCTTGCATGCACATTAAGGAAATTATAATTTAATCAAGAACAATTGATTTAAAAGTTAATGCACTTTAAAAAGTGAATGTCATTTCATTTCAATAAAAGTTGCGATGCTTGATTTGGTTTATACTTGCTTTTTGCGCTCGCTTGCGCCCTCTTGTTGGGCATAGGAGACAATACAGTACTTTTCCCCCCTCTAACCTTTAGAATTTGAATATAATGCGAATTTCGCTAATATGTAAGAAAGAAATTTTCAGCTTTTCAGCCATTTTGACGGCCCAAATGCAAACAGCGGGAAAAGGCAACAGTTTTGTCTGGACATAGCAAGATTGCATTTTGTTGGCAGGTGAGAATGGCTTTGCTGTCAATAACACTATTGTTTTGTTATACCCTTACTGATATAATGACCCATTTTCCCACCTGAGCATCATCTGTGTGTCTGCGCCTCTGTAATGTTGCAGTATGAGGTTGGCTCGCATTACACCAGAATATTTTCCTCCAGTAATATGTTGAGCTGGAGACAACTGATGGATTTTGACAGCATAATAAATCATTGAAGATCTGCATCCCAGGGCCAAACTTATAATTTGAGAGCGGACTTGCTGTGCATGATGGGAAGGACCAGATATTACTATACAGGCTTCATCATTTTAGGCTAATCATCTTGAGAGATTTTGGGCACTTGAACTGTGCTTTGCAGACATGCTTCAAGTCATGTGAAGCTGCTTTAGGGAGTGCTGTCCTCTTAAATCTCTTCACAGACAGCTAATTTAAAAGAACTAACCAAACATACAGGCTAGCTCTGTAGCTTTGACACGGTCAGTGTCGCTTTGTGATGAAGAGTCCAGCTGGAGCTGAGAGGAAAATTAAACCTTGCTTTCTATTTTCTTGTGTTAGTCATCTTGGAGTCGAGAGACTGCTGATGTTCTTGTAAAAGTGGGAGTTTCTAGACTCTTCACACCACTCAAGTAGTGCTACTACCTTCTCAAGTGCTAATTGAAAGCACAACAGCAACACGCTTGAATAAAAATCGTTCTGGGTGTATGCCATTAGTAGGGTGGTATTCTTAAAGGGTACATAACACACAGTTTCTGTCAATCTCATGTTAATCTTGAGGACCTATAGAGTAGTGTTGCCTCCTTCATATCTCTGAAGAGTCTTTAGTTTGATCAGATTTATAAGAGACAGACTCACTCCCAGAATCAGACACTACTGCTATTTATAAAGCACATCTCCTGTAAGGATGTCCCGATACCACTTTTTGCCGAACGAGTCCGATACCGATACTTTCATTTTTGGTACTCGCCGATACCGATACCGTAACCGATACCTGAATTTTCACTGCATTTGTAATTTTTACATGTATTAGTAGATAAACCAAAATAATATAAATCATATTAGTTGGCTTAATTTGTTCATCAAATATATATTTCTTTCAGTTATTTTCATGCTTAAGGCGAGACACGGCAGGCAAAAACATTGTTTTTTTTTTTACTGGTCAATTTTGAGATTTTTGGATATTTGTCTTCAATAACATGTCTTCTTTCAGACTGTGGTGAAAAAAAGTCCGAAATACACATTTAGGTCTTTATTTTATTACACTTTGTCTGTTTGCGTCTGTAGATTTCGCGTAAATTCAACAAAAGTTGTCGTTGTAAATCATCCCGCCGATCCGCGATCTCTGTCTGTTCTCTGTCGTCACAGGCACGGCTGGAAAGCTCTCTCTTCACTGTACAATGCTGTCGGATCCAAATATGGTCATTTCCTTTTTATCAGCAACCAATCGCGAAAGTAAAAGGGCTGAATGCGCAATCTCATTGGCTGATGATAAGTCTTTAAAGCCTGTTTTCTCAAAATGACTTTTCTCTCATACTCCAAGTCCGAAATCTCCACTTCAGTAGCACCGATATACACCAAACCTTCCAGTCTTGTACCTAGTTATATTATGAAGACATTTCCAGGGGGATTTGTAAATATATTATTCCTAGCCTGATTTATATAATATTTTATTCCAAAAAACATGGCGAAAATCATTTTTTTAAGGCTACTGACAGTATATTCTGATTTACAGGATAACAAAAGTAGATATCCATAAATCCCTCTGTAATTTTTTCCCCATCTAATATGTGAACACAATGAAAAAATAATTTTTAATCTGGCTTTATCCAATACTCAGATTTCGTTTTTTAAAATATATACAAATTAGCGCATATTTAATTAGATATTGCCTAATTTGCATATTTAAACATTAAATTACAGAAAACTTGTAATACATTTTTTTCTCATCTTAATGTAGGTAATCAACTGGGAAAGTTTCATGGTGATATCTGCTAGTTAAAATTTTTACCCTATTCACCTGTAGTGTCTCGCCTTAATTAAGCCAGCTAAAATGCATTGTATGAGCTTCTGTTACTGTCACTGTTCATTCTATTGCTCTATCATATTGTATTGTATTGCTTTCATTTAATAGCACAGCACATATTTAGAGCAGCTCCAGCAGGGCTCAGTGCTGAGGATTGGGTCAGCGGTTCAGATGTTTGTCAAAACCAGTGAAATATCAATTATTTAATCCAATTTTGATATTACAACAAAAACTACCTGCCTAATTAATGCGAATTTAAAAGAAGTAAACAGTCAGTAACAAAATAAGAACAAACAATCGAATTACAAATAGGACAAATAAATACAATAGAACAAAGAAAGACTACAAATGAAATAAACAGTGTTTTTTGAGTTTTTCAGGTAGATCTAACAGGTACAGACATTTGAATAAAGTAATCAAATGTGAAAAAAGCATATTCATTACTGTATAAATTATATATAGATGGATATTTTTGTAAAGTTGAAAAGGGTAGCCTATTTAGTCAAGAGCAGTGAGCATTTCTTTGTCCTTTGTTTGATTAACATTAAAACACAGAAGCAGGATTATTAGACTGCTGCCCCTTTAAGACCGAACGCACGGACCGCATTTAAACATGCTACGTTCATTTGAGATATAACCGACTTTGTTTACTATAGGATACTCACCAAGATGGGCGTTTTTACATAATTTTGTGTGAATTCGTCCGTACAAGCGCAAGACGTGAAAGACAATAATTCAGTATTTCGTGCGCTGAGACGCTGGTTTGTGAGGCGCGCGCTTCGGATGTTTGCGTTCATGGAACTTCTTGACCTGCACACGTCCTGTAATAATGTAGGGAACCACTCGTTATACTTAAATCAGGTAACAGTTCATGTTTTACTTTACTTACATATACGATTTAGTTTTCAACCAAATAACATGTGCTGAGTGAACGATCAGCAATCAAGAGCATTCAACAGAAGTGCACTCGCTCTCTCTCTCTCTCTCTCTCTCTCTCTCTCTCTCTCTCTCTCTCTCTCTCACTCTCGTCAGTTAACGTTAATAATAAGCTACATGCCTCGTTTTATTTTCTTTGCCATTGACATCCGACTGAACAAACTTTCCACTGTTGTCTGTTTAAAGGGATGTGCTCGACCAGCTCGCGCGTCTATGCCTCAGTTCACCTCGACAAAGCACTCGCGGCGGCCAGTTTCGGTGCGTGGTATCGGCGAATTTTTAGGAGTACGAGTACGAGTATATGAGGACAGTAGTGTTGTCAAAAGACCCGGTACTTCGGTACCAAGTCGGTACTAAAAAAATGTAAACGTCACGGTACCAAGTTTTCTTAAGTACCGGTGGTACCGAGGACCCGTTCAAACCCGGTTCCTTGATGCGCATGCATGCGCTGAGCGCGTGCAGTTGCGCGTCCTCTTTATTAAAGCGCTGAGACATGGCGACCGGCGGTGCTGCTGACGTGGTGGCTGTAAATCCACTTGTTGATAAGAAAGGAGGAAAGAGACACTTATGGAAATATTTTGGATTAGGCTAATGTCACGTTGCCATAAGTGGCCGTTTTTTGCAGATTCGTTATTCCAAATCTCTCATATTAGGAGCGACGCGGCGCGCTCGTTTTTCCCATTTATTTACTGTCTATGGTTTTTCCAGGAGCGCCTATGTTCATGTTTGCATAGCAACAACAGACGCCACGGGAGAGAAAGCGCTTGTGGAAAGGAGAAACTTGTCGATCTCCGAATGCAACGTTACGTTACTGTACATGAGGAGAGTAAGATGGAAAGCTTGTAAAGATTAGTTCCATATAAATTCACGGATAATTTGTTGTTTTGTCGTTAGTGAAAATCAATATTGACCTTGTATTTGAAAAAGGATCCTCAGATAAAAACAATAGGCCTACTAAAATTCAGAGTAAGTTCGTTCGCATTCGGAGATCGACTATTTTTGAAACGGTGCGAACTGCGCTCTCCATGATGACAAGGAAGTATCAGCAAAGAATTTATCGATTTCTAGCACTTTGGTACCGAAATTGGTACCGAGAACCGTGGATTTTCACTGGTATCGGTACCGAATACTGAAATTTTGGTACCGTGACAACACTAGAGGACAGTATCGGCACGATGCCAGTATCGGTATCGGGCCATCCCTAATCTCCTGTTATTAATTATAATACCGTATGGTTTGTTGGGTCTGATTGCTTTCACACCTCAAGCGAGCCGTCCCAGAGTTGGTTTGCAGTCGGGCCGAGACCCTCTCGTTCACGCGATCTCAGAGTGGTTGTTTTGGTGCGGATCCGAGCGCGATTGCCGTGTTCACACATGCCTAAACGAACCGAACCTAGGGGGAAAATGCACCTCGTTCTGAAACAAACACTCAGGCGTGAAAGAACCCTTAGAATAAACAAATGGACACTCACGGTGAACAGCTACATACATGTATTTAAACACACACAATTCATCATTGCATTATCCCTTTTGATTCACTAAACGCTAGTGTTGTTTAAATGATATGCACTTGCACGCTGATTGCCAACTAAACAGACATTTGATGCAGTTTTACTCTCCGCCTGCGGTTCCGACTCATGACCGGGATCTTTTATCGCTGGGACTGCTATAAAACATTTGTCACCGAAATGCCGGGAACAAACAAACACACTTGCACAGCCCCGGAAAAACTAACTGCATCCACTGTTCTGCTAATGCCGGGAACTAGGGCTGCACGATTAATCGCAATTTACATGTAATCGCACTTAAATCGATTTGGCTTATCGCGATTTTGAAATCGCTAAGGCTGCGATTATTTTTTATGCGCAGCTTGTCATTGATGTACGGCTCTGTAAACGCTGCTCCATCTGAAAGCACTGTGAGTTTGAGTCACTTACAATGTGCATTTGAAAAAGCAACAAACCTAACATCTTTCCAATCACGAGAATCATTTATGAACCTCTCGTCCAACAACAGACAACATTTAATAACATGCATTTACTCCAAACTCACTTCATAACGACAGCTGAGCTCCTCCCTCTGTGAGATGATGTGCCTTCTTACACAGAATAAGGCAGTCGTGTGTTTACAAGTCATGTTTAATCAAAGCGTTTCAATCTTCTGTTTATTAAGCTACAGCGATAGCATTATTGTACTTCTGTGGCAGGGCATATTTAGCGTGTTTGCGTGAGAGCGCCCTCTGGCGTTCAAATGGGGCAGTATTTACTACCAATCAGCCGCACTCCACTGACAAGCTGCGCATAAGATAATCGCAGCCTTTGCCAAATCGCATTCGGTTTTATTGCGATTAAATTTATTGCGATTTTGATTTATTTTCAGACATCATGAGAATAACGTAACACTTGGAATTTTTTCGGCCAAGGCCGATATATCGGCCGATATTTGGCATTTTTGAAATATCGGCATCGGCCGATCAGTTTTTCTGATTGGCCGATGTGTTGAAAGCGGGACTTTTATTTTGACGGCGCTCCGGACTTTTATTTTGACGGGCGGCGCTGAGAACACCAGCGCCAGAAGAGAACGGCTGCTCCTCAGATCAAACAGCACTCAGATTCTCCGTCTTCATTAATTTACGATCTCTGTCAGTCATATCTAATACTTTGTTAGACAGAACTGGTAAACAAAGTAAGTAAATGGTAACTTATGTGAAGTAAGTAAAGTAAAGCGTTTGCTTTTATATTATTTGTAACAGAAAAGGCAAACAATCAGGCTAAAATACTTTCTCATTTGCCGTCAACATTCAGCAAATGCGCATCTACGTCATTTAAACAAATCTCTGAATATCTAATAAACATTTAATTTCACAAACCTTGCAGATTTAATTGAATCCAGCTGTGATATCTTGTGAAGTGTTACTGCCTGCAAGTGACGGTCGGTCCGTGCGAAGTGAGTGAATGCGAACAGAAGATCAGCTTCAGGAGACGCGATCGAAAAACTTTAAATCCTTCATTTTAAAATATGCTGATATATAACCAGTTGCCAACTGTGTCATATTCATATCGTTTTCACTGTGCTGTATGTAAAACTAGCGTTACCTTGTCTTTATTTGAAAAAATATGATTACCAGCACGAAATTACCAGATTACTGAGAGCCCAGTGTTTAGGCTACCTTCTTTTTATTCACATATTCATATATTTATAAACAATTGCTTTGTGAAAAATACTGTAATAGGATTGCAAATTTAAGAAGTTGCCATCTAAAGTATTAAAATCATGTTTATTTTAAAAATTTGTTTTATAATTTATTAAATATTGATTAAAATAAATATATATAAAAATATCGGCCATCGGCCACCCTGCTCTCCAAGATATCGGCATCGGCATCGGCCATCAAAAAACCAATATCGGTCGACCACTAGTTATAACAAGAGTATCTATGGCAAGAGCTCTTTTCAGTTGCTGCTTTCTTTTCCTCGTGATTATTTAGTTTTTTCCCTTTGAATTCTGCTGTCGTAGTATGAAAAATGACAACATATACTGCACATTTGTGGTCTGTTCTCCCGATTTAACTTACGATGTATCCCATTAATAATTCACTGGAATGCACGAAGAATCTCTCGTTATTCTCCTCAAATCCTCTCGCCTCTTTCCAGGTTTGTTTTCACAGGTAAAAACAATTTATAATCTGTCAAAATGACAGAAATCACTTTGAAATAGCGTCACGCAATGCTGAAGTTAATGAACATTAACGTATGTTCACTGAAGTAAATATTATATACATTACTACAGTGATATTTAACCCGTCCGTTATTGCTGTGGAAAGAATCACGCTTTTGGGGTTATTCAAGGTCTGTTGAAAAGTATCTTTTTGATGCTTTTACACTTTTAAATGTCCTTTTAATGTTCGACGGTTGAAGGGTGAGTAGAATAATGTCATCTCATTGTGACACTTAAAAAAAAAACACACGTATTATTGCATTCATAGAGTGAGCCTTTCACTGATTGTTCACAGCTTAACGGAAGTTACACCCTTAATTGGCACAGAAATACGTCCAACTCGTTTTTTTTAAACTTTGGCCATG
>NC_139987.1:26650707-26728207 GCF_963993115.1 Abramis brama | reverse complement strand
TCTCTCTTCGGAGCCAGGCTAAAGTGTAAACAAGACTTCACCGTCTCCAAATTAAGCGCTGTCTTGCTCTATCTCCCGCACGCATATTAATCAAAATAAAACGGCATGATGGTAAAAGGTCGGAAGACCAAAGTTTCATGTGCAGCATTCAGAGATTTTTTTCCCCCTGAATTACCATTGGGTGTGAATTGTGCTAAAATACGTTGCCTTATCTTCTCTGAAATGCGTTCCGCACATTCAGCTGACATAAAATTACTCTCTAAATAAATGAAAAAACCTATCCAGTGATGTAATGTTTTCTGTGTTGACACTAACCTTGTGGGATGTCCATGTCCTAACTGCTGGGATAATCACACAACCGTATGACACGTCCAATTCGCGAACTAATGACTCCTTTGAACCGATTCATTTTGATGAATAGTTAAAACAACTGATCTATACAATACATTGTTATTACTGATAAAGTGCAAACCTGCTTATATTTAAATAATGGAGAACAATATTGACATTGAATATTGCCATATAAATTGTCTCTGATATTGCACAACACCGGCATTCTGGATAGAGACGTAAATGAAGTTGGTGTCGTGAACCCTTGCGCATGCGTAGTAAAAGTATAACCTGTGGGGAAAAAGGCATTTTAAACCTTATTTTTTTTAGTTTCTATACATGCAGTTTTTATGTCCTGGTGACCAGTGAAAGTGCAGTTCTGACTCTCTGCCCATTCATTTAGATAGGAGCCTGGTCTTGTTAGTCCGAAATAGCTGCCCGGAGGCGTTGCCAAGATGGCGGCCGAGTGGCATGACTTGCCAAAAAGGACTTTGCTTTTGTCCACTACTGTATTTTGTCATGTTCAATTCACATGTTTCTTTCTTTTTCCTTTCCTTTCCTTTTTTTTTTTTTTTTTTTACCTCTGAAAATGTATTATATATTTTTTATTTATTTATATGCAGTTTTTGTTTGTACCAATTTTGGTGCTAGACCTTACAATTTCTTGCAAACTTCATATTCTTCACTGATAAAGACAGCGGAAACAATTGTAATCAATCTGATTAATGCAGATCTTTAGTTTTTAAGAAAAATTACACTTGTCCATTATCTGTAAGACCAGATTGCAGTGGTTCCCAGAGAAAGCCTCACAGGAGTGCCATTATTGTGATAACAAATTGCTCTGTCGTTCTCTCTGCAGAAATGCCCCGAAGTCACTGCGCTCAGAACATATCAGGGCTCATTTGCTAGATAAACAAGAAAGCAATTACTGCACTTTATTTTAACGACTTCTGGTGCCCTCTGATCCTCGCCACTGAATGTTTTCGTCTTATAACTGATGGTACACAAACCTGAAGACACATTTTTGCCTAGTACCATTAGGAGTTTAAACATTTCTTATCACTTCTCTGAAGGGATTCGTTTTATAAACGACATTTGGGTTGCAATTATTAACAAAAGACGTCTGGATGTGCCCATTATAGAAGTTCTCTGGATGCATCATGAAATAAACAAGACTTACACATGTCTCGTCGCATAATTATATACTTTTTACTTTAAGTATGTAATTAAGAAAATGAATTACCAACTGTAGTTTTACTCACCTTCATAATGAAGGTGCACCGGGCGGCGCGATGAGAAATTAAGCTTTAGTCACAGTATTCAATGAAGGTCAGAATAAATGAGGAGAAGTGCAAAAAAATAATGATGTTTGACACTCACAGACATTTCTATCCTGATGGGACTGGATTTCTCAGAGGAAGGGCAAGTTGGCAGTAAAACTTATCTCTGTAATTTTTCACAGAGACTGTGTGAGGAACAACACTGAAGTAAAATACATCAGTGAAACATGAATTTACCCAGCATCCTCAGGTCCCTCTTTAGCGTTTAAACAAATTCACGTCCCTAACTGTGACTCATCGCTGTCTTTCTCCAAACTTCTAACGAAGAGCCTGAAACCTGACGGCAGCACTCGATTTGACATTTGCTCAACATTTACATTTTATCCCCCAAAAGACTCCTGTTCCTCCTGGATATTCACTCTTACGTTAACTGGGTTTGTTCAGTTTCACATTAAGTGGATTAATTAGACAGTTGCAGATGTTTAGGAACGTCCCATCGAGTCTACCTCTGTCTAATTAGTGAGGAATATGTGTGCTCTTTAAAGAGCTGATTGCATTCAAATTAGAAACCCCAGGACAGGGCTTAAAATTAACACTCGCCAAGCGGCAAATGAGATTAAAAATCAATGCTGGCGAGTATATGAAACGGTCAATCGCCAGTTGGCTGGTAATTATTCTTTAATTTTATTATAAGTTTCAGCTGTATCAGAAACATATATCAAAGCTTCAATGAACTATATACAAACCGATGCCATGGAAAATGACCACATTGAAATTGACTATAAATTAGGAAGTCAAGGATTTAGTTTTTCGAACGTCTCGGTGGTAATTAACCAGCTTTAAATAGCTCTGTCCTTTGGCCCCATTGAGTTTAGCAGTGGTGCTCTCTAGCAAGGCAATGTCCATGAAGAAAGAAAGCCAGATGGAAGCAGAAGAGATGGATGGCTTAGGCTACGTTTACACGGAAACGATCTGAAGAGAAAACGCAAAAGTGATCACTTTTTATTCTGCGTTTAGACGAGCGTTATCGGGGGGAAATCTGCGTGCATATGGTGACGCAAAAGTGTGTGAAATTCAATGTAGTATGCACTCCAGGCGGCTAGGTGGCAATGTGAAGCACTGATCGGTGCCTTCACTGTCTAGCAAACTTTTGCGTTTTTACCATTTAGACGGAAACGCGACGGTGGAGCGTTTTTAAGATTTCCACTGGGCCCTATCTTTCACTTTTTTGCGTTTTTAAGCCCCGAAAACGCCGTCGCCGTCTAAACGAAAGGCACATCTGATAAAATATTTTTACGTTTTCACCCGCGAGCGTTCTCGTGTAAACAGGGCATTAATCCATGGGCCCTATCTTGCACCCAGCACAATTGACTTTGTACAGCGACGCATGTATCATTCCTATTTTGCACCCGATGCACAGCGAACTTTTCCCTCCACAGACGCACGTCGGTAAATTAGGGAATGAACTTGCGCTCCCGGGGGCGGTTCAGCGTAAAGAGGCGGCGTGTTCCAGCGCAAACGTTCCCTGGTGCTATTTTGCAGTTTCAGAAAACAATTCCGCCACAGACCAGGAGAAACTATTTAACTATTCAGATGCTATTTTAAGGGCGCATGCTTGGCCATAATGTAGCGTGTGCACAACACACATACACTTTACTTATCTCATCTACACAGATGCATCAGTTTTCATTTTTAGAAAACCATACATTATTACAAGGAAAAATATTAACACACAAGGGAAATCATTGTTGTGTCCATGAAGATGTGAAAAAATAGACATACATTTACCCAAATTATTATACGTATGTTTAACCGAAGCTAATTTGGGTGTGTTTCTCCATCCCTAATGTCACTTCTCTGTGTTTTACGGCCCTGACGAGAACGTCGGTCTCCTCGGCTGTGAACCGCTCCTGGCAAATCCGCCGTTATAATAGCGATCCGCCATGGAACAAGCGCGCCTGCTCTTAAAGGGAATGTGAGATGATGCTCTGATTGGTTTATTTCACGTTACGCCCAAACCACACCTATGAGTAATGAAGCTACTTCAGACCAACACATTTTAGATTTGCGTCGGACGCAAGAGTCATTTATCCCGCCGGTATAATAGCAACAGCGCCCGAGACCCGCCCACAAAGTTACTTGCGTTTCGTGCTTGATACTTGCGTTTCAGATCGTTAAAATAGGGCCCCATATCTTTAAGATAGTCTTTTTGGCAGCAGGTAGATCCTCTTTTGATGAATATTTAGCTGAAGTGTAGAGTACACTATGAGCAAGAAGAGGGTGATGAAGTATTTCCAGATGTAAAATATCAGAGAGGACAGTACATACGAAGGTTACTAAAGGTACCACCCCCCCCCCCCCCCCCAATTTAAATATTCAAGCACAAGAAGACAAAAGGATGCTCAATTTGTTACTGCGTCAAACAGCGCGCGAACAATGAATTGAGCTCTTTCACGTCGTCTTGCGTTTGAACGTACAAATTCACACCAAATTGTCAAAACTTTGCGAGTATCCCAGTAAACATAGTCAGTTATGGCTTAAGTGAATGTAAACAGTTGAGAAAGAAAACACACGAGGATCAGTTTATTGGAAAATAACAGCTGCTATCTGTGTTTTTAATGTTAATCAAACAACACAAGACAAAAAAAAAATCACTCACTGCTCTTAACTGAATAACTTTTGTGCCGTCAATAAGGATTAAACAATGTTTATTTATACGGTGAAGACTATGCAGTGTCATTTTACAATTACTTTAAAACTACTGTTACTTGTCTTTAATAATATTTTTAATTTATATTAGTGAGGCTAGTAGTTTTAGCTGTGGTATCAAAATTGGAATAGCGATTTGTGAATTTTCACTGGTATCTCAACATTTTGGTTTTATAACATATTTTATGGCCGGTATATCTTCTCAAGTCACCGGCAGGTGTGGCGAGTTATTTTTTAGGCCCTGCCCCAGTACGATCTTCCATGGCTGACTGTGACCAGTGTTATTTTAGAATCATTGAGAAACTATTGTACTTTTTGTTCATATTCACATCCCTAAAGTTTACATTTCCAAAAAAAAAAAAGTAATGATTTTTTTTTAAATGGTTTTGGTTTTAGTTAACTATAATAACCCTGACCGTGACTTCACCGTGGTTTTCCTTCAGGTTAATGTTTGTTTCTGTGCATTAGGTCATTCTCTTGGCTCCTCAAAAGTCTGTGAGAAACTGACATTTATGGCTGTAAGTGCAGGGACTGCTAATGCTGTGCTGGAGCTGATATGTGACCGTGAGCTCTTGGGAAATGTATTTCACCAAATTGTCAAGTTAGATTGAGTGCTCTGCCATTCGTGGTGGCTCTCAGCTCATCAAAGATTAAAGCGTCAGCCTGTGTCATTACATAGAGCGGGATGTGTACAGACACACTGAACCAGAACATGCATGTGTGTTTGTTTAGCAGACAAGCACTGGTGAGTGAACGTCAATTAAAGCTTTGCTTACCAGACTGATAATGGTGAAGAATGTCATTTTTTTTCAATGTTAATAGACTTTCCCATTTTAATATGCAAAGAGAGTTGTGAATTGAGTTGACTTTCACGTCTTCTTGCGCTTAGATATTTACATTGGCAAGGCTTAAACTTACGCAACGATACAGCGCTGGCCTGTCAGCTGTCCCGAGCGTCGATCACATTTGTTCACGTTCACATTCATGTTCTCATAACATTGCATTGTTAGAATTCATAATTTTGAGATTGATAACGCCTCATATACTCGCCAATGGCAATTTTTACATGCATTTGGCACTTGGTGAGTGTTAATTTTACTTACCTTGTGCTTTTCACATGCGATTTTCCTTGACATATGAGAACAAATGCTGTCAATTAAAGTTGAGTTTGCTGCATATTCCTTTATGTGAGCTGCAAATACTCATACTCACAATCATTTTGTTAAATGGTTATTGTTCTGCTGAAAGATTGTAATATTATACTTTTTTACGATTATTATGCTTCAGTGCGGGTGAACCTCTGCTGGCGTTATTCAAACAGCACTAAATATCGGTTCTTCACTGTTTGTGTTTTTTTCTGTGCGTTGAGTGTTTTATCCGTTTTTTTAAGGAATTCCTCTAGGATTACAACGTTTTGTTAGTTTATAGCGGTATCAAAATGTGCAAAGAATTCTTTTATCTGTTCGTCTGATGCTCCTCCTGTTTCTGTGTTCAGCTCCCACTTCATGTCACATAAAATCACTTAATGCGAGATGTTTTCTTTCTGTTTGTGCTCTGATTCTGTCACACACACTCACAGCAGAGACCCATTGGCGTGTTTGTGCACTTTTTCTTCCATATTTTAAAAGCAGAAAGGCCATGATTTGGGTAACATCCTTGATTTTGGAATCATTTGCAATGCTGTTGTCCTTCCAGGAATTGCATTCATAATTTAATCTCTCATCATCATTATCTTTTTAATGGCTTGGCTGCTCTCCGTAAGTGCTTTTGCTCTTCTTCATAGAAGAGCACATGTTGACTTCCCCCAGTTTAATTACATTAGAATGACACTGGAGATGACATTATACTCACTCCAATTAGTTCAGAAACAGGAAGGATTGTAGCTGAATCACCAACAGGTGCGAGTTTGCTGAATTATGGAAATTGTGGGCAAAATGTTCATGATGTAGACTTGGAATTAAAGGGGTGGTATAATGCCCTTTTCACAAGATGTAAAATAAGTCTCTGATGTCCCCAGAGTGTGTATGTGAAGTTTTAGCTCAAAATACCCCAGAGATATTTTTATATAGCATGTTAAAATGATCACTTTTTGAGGGTGAGCAAAAACGCACCGTTTTGTGTCTGTTCCTTTAAATGCAAATGAGCTGCTGCTCCCGGCACAGGGGGGCGGAGCTCCAACAGCTTGCACTCACACACACATGCATTGAAAATTTCTAAAACTTTTAGTCTTTTATGTTCAAACCGGATTCAGACAATGATGGAGAGACTCAAGAAGAAGTGACAACATGTAGAAGCAACAGCCCATTTCTGAATGGTTAGTTGATGAATTTATGCAGCTTATGTGTAGTTATCTTCTAGTCATTGATTAGCATATTCTGTCTTGATAATCTATAAATCGTGTTCCGGGGGCGGGGTTTATGTAAATTTTAGGGTTGGTGATGTCACTAACCCGGGAGGAATGTGGTGTAGTCTCTACCAGCCGTTTGTTGTAGTCCTTAAAAAGCGATTTCTTTAAAAGTAAATATCTCCCTTTGCTTTGAACTTTGAGCGTTGTTACTTTGCAGATGTTGTTTATGCTCAAACAGCAACATTACACACTAACTAAAGTTAGAAAAGTGAAATCATAATCAACCACCCCTTTAAGCCTTTTCCCCGTTATCTTGCCAAGAAAAGTCTTTATTAAATGTCAGGAGAGAAACTTGAGAAGATGTTGTTTTCATGCCAGCGTTTCCGTGTTTCTCTATCCTCTCACTGTTTCTCTGGGGTGGTACAGTAAGATTGAGCTGGCAAAGTAGTCGTTATGAAAAGGAATGTTATTAAAGTGCATCCTTGTGTAATGGTTCAAAGGTCAAAGAGTGCCGGGTCTCATCCCACACAAACACACGTACGTCTGCCTAGCAACACCTTTCTCTGAAGTGGAATCTCCTGTCTTGTTTCTAAAGGTGATGGCAGATGCTTGGCTGCCCAGTCCTGCTAATTGACGCTTGCGTTGTGTTGAATTGATTAGAGCAGGGAAATATGAACTGCTTATGGAGCGAGTCCTGCTCCCTCCGGGAATCTCCGCCACACTTCTGTGTCCTAGCTGAGCTTTAAACACTGCAGAAAATTAGTTTTTTATAAAGCTAGCTAATAGACAGCCTCTTAATTGGCTGCTCGGAAGAGTGTGGAATAAAATTGAATGCGTCAAGCAGAAGTTGGTCGTCATTCTCATTTGTGCCGTTTGTTTACGGAGTAGACCGTCACCAGCTGCAGCCTTTCCTTTAATATACACTATTCAAAAGGTCATAGCCTCTTTATTAGGAGATAGTTGCCATGGTTTCAGCAGACCTCATCAAAGGAATTGGTGTCATCGTGTCATCGTGTCTTCATTTTTTTCAGATGAGCTAAAAATTAAAAACTAGGGCCTAATAATTGTCATGACGTTCTGTTCCATTAACGTTACTTCATTCTTCTAAAGATCATGGTGTTAAAATATTGTGAGGATGTATTATATTCAGTTGAATGTGATGAGAGAGAAATTATATAATGAGAAATTATATAATGGAAAAAAATATTCATACAACAAAGCTTTCTAATACAGTGTAACAAAAACAAAAAAACACACACACAGCTTAATCAATGTTGTCTGATTCACAAACAAATGACTCTTGAGTCTTGACTCTTGACTCTTTGTAAGGAATCGTTCAGACGAGTCTTGAACATAAGTGTTCGGATTGTGATATACGAAGTTCACCAGCTTGATTCTGATTTGATTTAATTTGATTTTGTTTGGCCATATTTCAGTTATAATGTCTATTTTACTTCCATTTAAAATAAATGAATAACTGCCCAAACTATGCAGTTCAGTTGCTGTTTATTTAACCAGTATAATAATCAACATAAACCAAATCTGCTCTGTGGATACCAAATGAAGTAAACATGTAAATTACATTTCTTATGTAAAACTGTTGTAACAATGTAAAAAAAAATATTATTGAATGTTTGTGAGGCTTGAATTCAATGATTTGTTCCGAGTTAGACCGCACTTTATGTGCTGTGCATGTTTTTGATTCACTAAAAAGAATTGGTTCATAAGAGTCATTTTTCATGAATCGGCCAGCACTGTTGCGCTGTATGTTTTTGATTCACTAAAAAGTATTGATTCATATTAATAAAGTATTGAAGTACTAAAAAGTATTGATTCAAGTATTGATTCATGATTGAATGAAGCATTGATTCATTGAGTCTTATTCGTGAATCAGACTGCACTGGTTGCCCTGTATGTTTTTGATTCACTAAAAAGTATTGATTCATATTTATAAAGTATTGAAGTACTAAAAAGTATTGATTCAAGTATTGATTCATGATTGAATGAAGCATTGATTCATTGAGTCTTATTTGTGAATCAGACTGCACTGGTTGCCCTGTATGTTTTTGATTCACTAAAAAGTATTGATTCATATTTATAAAGTATTGAAGTACTAAAAAGTATTTATTCAAGTATTGATTCATGATTCAATGAAGCATTGATTCATTGAGTCTTATTCGTGAATCAGACTGCACTGGTTGCGCTGTATGTTTTTGATTCACTAAAAAGTATTGATTCATATTAATAAAGTATTGAAGTACTAAAAATTATTGATTCAAGTATTGATTCATGATTCAATGAAGAATTGATTCATTGAGTCTTATTTGTGAATCAGACTGCACTGGTTGCCCTGTATGTTTTTGATTCACTAAAAAGTATTGATTCATATTTATAAAGTATTGAAGTACTAAAAAGTATTGATTCAAGTATTGATTCATGATTCAATGAAGAATTGATTCATTGAGTCTTATTCGTGAATCAGACTGCACTGGTTGCGCTGTGTGTTTTTGATTCACTAAAAAGAACCTGGTTCAAAAGAGTCATTTGTTCATGAATCAGACAACACTAATTGTGTGTTTTTGATTAACTCAGAAGAACCAGTTCATAAGAGCCGATTGCTTGCGATTCAGATTACACTGTTTGCTCAGTATGTTTTTAATTTGCTAAAAAAAAAACGGTTCCTAAAAGCCAGTTGTTTGTGAATGAACTGGTGGCACTGTATGTTTTTTGTTTTTGTTTTTCACCAAAAGGTGTGAATTTTATTTATTACATACTATATAAACCATTTATTCTTAAAAAATAATTTTAGAATTGGAAGCAGAAACGTTAAACTAAACCCCAGGCATCAAGGCTTGTTCTCAGCTTTCTCTTACCTGTAACTCATGAATATTTACTTTCATTGCTCCAGCTCGAACACCAGGCCACTTTAACCTTTCATTCCAGCTGAAGTGTTTGATTTTTCAGAAAGAGGAGCGCAGGTAGAACCAGAACAAATGCGGGGATTAGTGCAATCGTTCACCGTAAAGCCCTCGCATCTCAATGAGGAATTAACCCCCGCTCTCCACGTGCGACTTCTGCATCAGCGATGCTATTGGCTAATAGGAGTCCGTTAAGTTTGGCCTGCTCTGCGTGGGAAACTGGATTAGCCATTAGGCTGCCAACGCTTTAAATCGATGCTCTTTTCAGCTGTAGGTGTTGTCAGTGCTCATGGAGATTTATGGGTAATCATAAAATCAGCGTGTTATTTAGAAATGTGTATCTGACTACGCTGAGGGAGAATTTCACACCTTTGTTAGGAGCCATTGATTTATTTATTTTTTTGGCATATTATTGTATTAGAGTATATTATCATAATAATAATAAAAATTAGAGATGCACGATATATCGCCCATTATATTGGTATCGGCTGATATCTTAAAACCGATAAATAATGGATTATTTCCTTCAGCTGAGACACTGTTCAACATGATGCTTTTGAATTGCTTAAAAATGTATTGGAATCACTTTGAAAAGGAAAATACTGTAAAGTGCAGCACACGTCTGTCATATTGGATACATTAAATTATAATGAAAACACTACTGTAAAAGAATGTTATGAATTCTTTCTGTTTTAGCTCTTTGTTACGGGATAAGCTTGTGCATTCGTAGCCTTTTGTGTAATTGTAAGTTAAATAAAAGGTAAAATTATGTCTATTTGTGTATCTGATTTATATCATAAAGGAGACATTTGGTTAAGAAATTACATGTGCCAGTGTTAATCTTTAGCTTCAGCCTGTCATTAATAATAATAATAATACACCTCTGGCATCATGCCGGTGAGTTTTGCACAAAGCACCACTCACATTTTGCTCATAAAATGTAGAAATCCACGGTGGGCTTGAATGCTGTGGGTATCCAGGCTGTGGATGACAGCTTCAGAGTTCCTCTGGGATAAATATGAAACACCTACTCCTAGATACTCAAGCGCTTGATGGTGAAACGTGTCAGAAAGGCACTCGTTTTGAGGGCACTTTTTGGTAAAAATATGCATCCTCTGGTGTTTTTCATGATGATTTAGCGTGCATTTACTTGCCTTTGAATTATCTTCAAGTAGGGCCAGTATTAGAGAGTCTGTCAGATGTTTGGTTAACAGTTTAGATACATTTGAGTGTGTTGAAAGTTATGCATTCGCTACTATGCGGACACTGTGAGACACTGCGGTGAGCTAGATCGATATTAGACATGGTAAAACATGGTACTCGCGGTAAATCAAGAAAACGAGATTTAAACAATAAGATGGTTACACTTTATTTTAAGGTGTCATTGTTACAGTGTATTTATATATTTAAGTACTGAGTAATATTAATCAACTACATGCACTTACTATAGAGTTAGGGTAGGATTAGGATTTGGTTGAGGGTTAATTGCATGTAATTATGCATAATTTACTGTTATTACTATGGCAAGAACATGTAACATGTAACAAGGACTCTGTAAAATAAAGTGTTACCAATAAGACTAACTGTTTTGAGCCGTATAACAATGATTCGTTTTCTTTCGATGAATGTATCCAAACAGTTGCTCACCTGTCTAATAAAACACATAATATATTAAAGCATCTTTGGTGTTTCCATGGTTTCTACAAAGTAAAACCAGAAATCGAGGGTAACGCGGGTATGATGTCATTGATAGGCGTGTCCTGCTTAAAACTGCTTATTTCTCTGGATTTAAACATTCTTGTAAACATTTGGGATAATGTAAGTACACAAGTCAACAAAATGTATTACATCGTTCTAGTGGTTTTTGGATATTTTAATCCTAAAATCTTACATATTGTGCCTTAATAATAATAATAATAATCATAATAATAATACATTTTATTTGTAATGTGCTTTTCTTATATCCAAAGCACTACAACAAGTACAGTACAAAAGTACATCCGTAAAAGAAAATTAAAAACCAAAATGCAACAACAGGTAGAGTACAATATACATCCAGTGTCCAGCACACAAACACTACCTTTAATGTATTCCAGACGTTTCCGTTTTCCCCCTTCAGTGACGAGTGGAATTACAGTGCATGTTCTTCTTCGCTGGACCTCTTGGACTGTCACTGCCCTGGACTGCAAATGTCACGGGACACTGACTGTTAATGAATCGCACCAACTGAACATGGCTATGTACGAGAGAGACACTTTAAAATATGCAAATCCATCAGATGCACCAGTAGCAGCTCCCCGTGGCTCGTGCATATGTTCCCGCGTTTGCTTCATTCGTTCTCCGTTAGCCTCGGTTCAGAGCTGCAGTGTCTGCTTCGTTTTAACGTGCAACTGCGTTGAAGTCAATTAAGCACTGTGTAGTCGTAGCATTTCTCCGAGGTGACCTGGTGACCTTTGGAATACACACGGGCATCAGTTAAATGTCTTCTAAGGTCACAACATTTGATGAATCATGGCCCTTATTTAACAAAGCTGTTTGTTATTCTCCTCATCGTGCTTTTTGCAGCATTTTCATATTCATATATTTTTTTGCCTTTGAATGGAAAAGCACTTATGGCATTGAGAGCTGTGAAACGGTACACATTTGCGCAGGTGAGATGCAACGCCCTCTGGAACACATGGTTATGAGTTTCATACATATTCACGTCTCAGCCGATTGACTCTTAAATGGGCTTATATAACATTCTTAAAGTGAATATATAGGCAAACATTGCATATATACATGCAAACCGAAGCATTGAGAACTTTGTAACTGT
The DNA here is from genome assembly GCF_963993115.1 of Abramis brama. Classification (NCBI taxonomy): domain Eukaryota; kingdom Metazoa; phylum Chordata; class Actinopteri; order Cypriniformes; family Leuciscidae; genus Abramis; species Abramis brama. The sequence goes on along the minus strand of NC_139987.1, from coordinate 26,715,808 downwards.
ACAGACAGTTTAATAAGAAGATACTTTATAAAGACAGTACATTACGCGTTTACAGGCAGGCGTCATCTTGGAAAACAGTCTCGACTAATCGAGTCACGAACGCCGCGCTACGTTATATTTCACAAACGTAATTCCTATCGACCAGCTCACGTAGCGCGGCGTTCGTGACTCGATTAGTCGAGACTGTTTTCCAAGATGACGCCTGCCTGTAAACGCGTAATGTACTGTCTTTATAAAGTATCTTCTTATTAAACTGTCTGTACACTTACAAAGTTCTCAATGCTTCGGTTTGCATGTAGGGACCCTCATTATGCTACTGTGTTAGTGTGAGGCTATTTTGAGCCTTGTTAGTGGTATTAACTAGCGATTTACTTTTACTTACTCTGTGCCCCATATACTAGCGCTATAAGATAATCTGTTTTTAGAGATAAAACTCTTTATATTCGATTTTCATGAAAACGCATCCCAGGGAACGATCGACTCGGTAACCATGTGTTAATTACCCCTAGGTTCATTTTTCACCGGAATTGTCCCTTAAGTCAGTTTAAACATTCAAGCTGAGAGAGTTTATGGCTTCGGGAGGGGCGGATGTGCGCGTGCGTGTGTCATTCAGGACACAAGACTCCAGTAGAATATGTTCCTGCAAAACAGAACATGGCAAAATAATTGTTTTTACTCGATTGTACTATTTTGGTGATCGTTGGGAGCCAAAATTGAAATCGAAATTCAATTAATTGCACAGCCTGTTTCACACCGCAAGCGCCAGCGGAGCGTGTGTTTTGTCGCTGCCCATGTTAAGGAATGAGAGGGTCGGCCGCCGCACTTCCAATGTGAACGCTCTCACTCATTATTTTAGTGATTCACAATTTCTTCAGAATCGTGCAGCTCTAATAGCAGTGTGAGCTCAGAACAGGTTTACTTGCGGGCCGATCTCCATCACGCGACACTACACAGCGCTGGGAGATCCAGTGAGAAAGTGTTTGAATTTGCCTCAGAATTAATAACATCACTGCAAGATCTACTGAGAAGCATTCAAATTCAGCGCAGAACTCTCTGTTATAAACCACAGATATCAGATCAAACATCGCTGGAAACCAGGAGAAACATTGTGCCATGAACAAACAAGTTACAGAAGGCTTTTCAGTCCACAAATCACCAACATTCACCACTGATTTAATGTAGAAACGCTGACTGTAACCATGGTATTGTGGCAGAAATATCAAAATGTTTTTGTCAAATGTTTTTTTTGTTGGTCAGTTCAGTATAATACTATAGAACAACAATGAAACATTTAATAAAAGTAGAATATTAAATTTTTTTTGCTATAAAACGTAGGTTTTCGCACCGTACTGTTTTTAATAAAAGTTAATTTTATCTGCATCTCAATTCAAGCTCAGTGCTTTACTGTTAAATTTCCATTAAACAAACATGAAACGTTATTAGTAACTGCACTTATTAATGCAAAACAATAGTAATTTCATGATTAAATTAGCTTTATGATAAATTTCACCTCGGCGTACATTTATTTTAATGTACTTTTGTGTTAAAATGTCTTAACATTCGTCATTCTATTAAATAAGAAGTCAATAATGAAATGCATATCACAGCAGTAATCTATTCTGGTCAGTTTGAAAAGGGAAGAGCAAGTGCATTGCATTGTGGGATACAATTCTCTATACAATGTGCTCTGTTGTGCCTATATGCAGCAATAGTTGTATGCAATTCCAAACAGAACTACTTTTGTACAAAGAGAGAGAGAGAAACCCACAGTATTCACAGCACAGATAAACAAGCAGTGTCATGGTGATTGAAACGCACCCGGCTAGAAAATAAACTCCGGATAGACCTTGAAAATTAAGACGGATGGTCACATTCTGGTGCGCGTTGGCTAATGAGATGCTACAGTTTGAGCTAACTAACTGAACCCGACGCATGCATCATGAGAGAATGAAATTACGCAGAAGTTTTATTTGCATTGCTTTGTATCTTATTACAGACTCGAATCACACACGCTCCATTTGTGGGCTATGAAAGAGAAAGAAATGCAGAGGTTTTGTGTGAAATTTGATTTGGTGCAGTGAAGGTGATCCGTTTATGTGATGCAAACCCTTCATCACACAGGCAGGGGAGCTGAGGAAGGACAAAAATGCAGTCTAAATGACAACGGCATTAAATGCCCTCTCCTCTCCTCCTCTCCAGCCATCTGTACCTCTCTTGAACTCCTTTTGAGGTCAAACGCTCCAGGGCTTGCGCAACACGATGCCCCTGTAGGGAAGAGGATCCCAGAATATCAATGCTGCATTCACACATTTCTCTCTATTAGAGGTTTTGATATGAAGGTCGGCCAACGTATGAAGGGTTGTGGGCCATTCATAAGTAAAATAAAAATGCTAAGTTATTTTATTTTGAAGGTTTAATCTAATTTTATTTTATAATGTCAGAAGTAAATTGAAAATGCAATTTGCGGTGTCAGTATCATTGATTGGACGAGCGTATCATGCGATATGTTTGCATAAAGGCTCTTGCATTGTGCGTCCTCATATATTGCAGACTGTACAATCAAGTTTTTTCTGAATGGACTTTTTGGACTGTAAAGGTAAGAATTAAACGATCTCTTCACTCCAACTGGCGCATTGTCTGTCACCATCTACTGTTCATACAATACGCTGTGTTTCCGTGACTGTGTCCGACTCGCGTGAATCATGAGGCACACGATCAGTTGTCGGTTGTGAAGCATCTATCTGTAACATTGAAGAGAAAATTCACTTGTTCTTGACTGAATAACTTTTGTAACTATATTTGTAATGTATATTTTATTTATAAAATGCAGTGTTATTTTACATTTGATTGCAGTTTCTGTACCTGAATACCTGAAAGTCTTAAAACACTGTTTAATTCAATCGTATCTTTGTTCAGTTGTATCTATTTGTTGTGATTGCTAATTTTTTATTTGTTCTTTTTTAATAACTGAGTGTTTACTCGTCTTTAATAATGCTTGAAACTTATATTAATTAGTCTAGTTGTTTTTCTATGGTGTTTTTAAACCACAGGCAAACGTTCATTGCGTAAGTGTTCTTTACCATGTTGATTTTTGTTCATGATATTCAGCTACAATTAAATGTTTTGCAATAAGACTAAATGTGAATATCTATTTTTTTTACCTCATTGGAATCAAAATTAGGAATCGTTAAGTTTCGGAATCGATAAGCAGAAATTAAAATTCAAACGATACCCAATCCTATTCATAACCCTGGGTAAAAAGCTGAGCTAACCCTACTTCTGAATTAAGTGTGAAATGTTCCTTAACCCGGGGTTAAAAGCGAGGTTTAGAACGACGATAACCCGGGGTTAAGAGCAGTGTGAAAAGCCCTTTTATTTCCAGAATACATAACCTGTGTAAAACTTCTTTGAATTACAGTTTTATAAATTCATCTTATTGTCATTCCAGTTCAACTTTCTGTGTATTGTGTCCAATTTAGTTGAAATTCCAACTCAAGAACTGTAAAAAATGTTTTTGCCTGATACCGATAACCGATAATTCTTAATATTTGAAAGCCGATAACCAATTTATTGGCCGATAAATTTAAATCCAAATTTTTATATGTATTTTTGAGAGCCTGATTACAAGTCTCACCATTAAAAGCCATGTCCCAAACACACAATTATGATGTGGTTATTATTATTTTATTTAGCCTATTTGCGCTGCACATGTTGCAATTAAAAAAGTATTTCCCTTTAAAAAAAAAAAAGTGATTCCAATCATATTTCAAGCAATTCAAAACCATCATGCTGAACAGTGCACATCTGAAGTGTCTCAGCTGAAGGAAATAATGCATTATTTATCGGCTTTAATACATCGTGCCGATAACGATAGCATTAAAAATGAACATATTTTGACCGATAAGGTGCCCAATATATCGTGCATTCCTAAAAAACATCCTATAGACTTACATTGAAGGGGAGACCCATGTTTACAAACCAGACTTGAGAATCTTTTCACGTATACCATTAAGAAACCACTTACCAACCCTCCAGAGCACCTTTGCAACTCTCTAAAACACTTGGAAACTTTAGCAACCGTACAGCGATGTTTTGCCAATCACTCACAACACTTAAGCTCTGTGGTGTTGGGTTTTGCTCAGGGAATCACAACAAAACATATGAAAATCTAGTATATCCAGTGCATTTTTGATATCTGTGTGAGATTTAGTCAGTGGCTTTGGAGCCGTTTTGAATCCAAACACTTGAAGCGAACATTTGACCATAAAATGTTGCCTGTGATTTAATAACAGATGGTCAAGTATGCATGCTGCCATTTGAAGACTAAACCTCTAAGTGCCTCCTGCCTCGCAGATCTGCATTTTGATCATGTGGTTGCATTTCACTGAATCATTTAAGACAATCCTGTGGGCCAATTAGTGGTGGATTGAATCAAGGCGAGAGCAGCTTTGAGATCAGGGTGCTTTAAGCGAGATGCGAGAGCTGAGCTGTCTAGGTTGTTTATTCTGCAGCCGCCATATGCACTCGAGGATTGGTTGTTTACAGCGTCTTGCACTGCGGTGGGAAGGCAGGATAGTTTTTCTGTGCGCTTGACCACAAGGGTTCAATTTTCCCCACTATATTCAATATGTGATTGCTTTGCAATAAGAAACTGTGAACCCACGAGTAACTACAGCTCTCAGTTACTCCGGCTGATGAGAGATAGTCAGGATCTTGAATGTTTGAGGCCCTTTTTCTCACCCCTGTTGGGCTCAATGAGTGTTTGTACTACAGAAAGTGATGAAAACAATTATCTTCTGTTTTGTATGCTTGTGAAATAAGGGTTTTAGATTTTAGATGGACTGTTCAGCACTACAGAAATGTGCCCGCAGCACTTCATCCCCTGCACAGATTGTGTGGGTAGGACAAGCTATATAATTTCTTCATCTGAGTAAGTGCAGTTGCCAACACTCGGTGTTACCTCATAACAAAATCACATCCAAATGCCTGAGCAGGCGTACTGGCATGCATCCTCATCTTGTCTGTATGTGCATATAGGAACCTGGCTTCATTCATTCTGCATGGCTTCTGAAGCTAATCATTTGGTTCAATGCCAGTTTTCCAGATTCAGTGATTACCCTCATCCCGGCTGATCCCAGAGCTACAGTACTAGAAAATTAGTTTTGAAATCATTCTGCTTTGGTTGTCGCAAATGTCAACGGTACTTGTCATCCTACCGGTGTTATTTTTGTTTGCTAAAACTATTAAAAATCTTTTTGTTAACTGGCATAAAACAAAATAGAATTTTAAATGTTGCCATGGCAACTAACTGAAATAAAATTATTTTATGTTGAAGTACGACAATTAATAAAACTAAAACTGAAATTAAAATAAATTAAAGTTAAATAAAAAAAATATTAATGATAATATTAAAGATGACAAAAGCACATAAAAATGACTGAAATTAAAATTAAAACTGAAAAAAAAAAAATATGGTAACACTTTACAATAAGGTTCATTAGTTAACTACATTACATTAACTAATAATGAACTGCACTTATACAGCATTTGTTCATCTTTGTTAATGTTAATTTCAACATTTACTAATACTTTATTAAAATCTTGTTAACATTAGGTAATGCACTGTGAACTAACATGAACAAACAATGAAGCTTTATTTTTATTAACTAACATTAACAAAGATTAACAAAAACAGTAATAAATGGTTTGCTCATTGTTAGTTCATGTTAGTTAATACATTAACTAATGTTTAATAAAGGAACCTTATTGTAAAGTGTTACCAAATATATATATATAACTAATTCATGATATTAATAAATACAATAAAAGTATATAAATAACATTAAAAAACATTGCATTGAACAACCACAAAGTTGTTTATAAGGTTGAATATTCAACATTTTTCTATCCTAATCATTTAACAAACATATATTCATTACTTCAATGAGCTCTTTCAGCCTTAAATTAATACATTGTTTAAATTAATACATTATTAGCAAACTGTGTGATTTGTATATGTACATTTATGAAATACATAACTTGGACACAGTCGCCTCTGATAACTCTAAATTGTAATGTAGGCATGCATGCATTTTCTGTAAAGCTGCTTTATAACAATATGTATTGTGAAAAGTACTATACAAATAAATGTGAATTGAATTGAATAGTTGATAAGGTTGAATAGTTGAATATTCCAAGTTGTTTTGAACTACTCATATGAAGTATTCCATATGTATATTTATATATTATATTTTGTGAATTATTCAGGGAACGAATTGTGACTGTGACTTCTTCAGGCAACCCACTTACCTAAAACCTTCAGAAACATTATTATTTTTTGAATATTCCAGAAGGCTTTTATGTAATTATGCTAGTTGACGTGTTTGGAACATTCTTTGTTAGTTTGTTTGCTTCTCAAAAAATAGAAAGCAGCATTTTCTGTAGAAATGCTGTCTCGGTAGGCATCTCACTAGTCTCTGAAATGCAGCCCATGGGTCATTTCTAATAATTGTGGTTATTTTATTTAAAAGATTCTCCAGATGAGTTCTAGGACAGGCAGTTTGGAGCCAAATGGGTTTCATATAAATCATGTATGAGCACAGAAGTGTTTCAGCTTCTTTGGGAAAATAAAATGTCTGATACAGAGGTCTTAAACTTTTGCAGACTCTGTTAAAGTGCCCCTATTATGCTTTTTCGAATATTATCTGACATGAAGTGTGTAATATAGGAGTTTGTGTATGTAAAAGGTCTGCAAAGATCGAAGTGCACATCAAAGTTATTGTCTCCTCACAGAAAGAGCTGATTCTGAGCTGCAGAAACGAGTCGTCAGCAACTCCAGTCATTCCTACGTAGGTTTGTAACACATTTGCATAATGCCAGCCTATGGTCTTCATTGGCTGAACAGCGTCTGCTTTGCCCCGCCCTCAAAAACACTGTAGTTGTAGCTGAGACTGGAAGAGTTCGGTTTGTGTTGTCAAGATGACGAGACGCTGTTTTCAGTGCTGCAAATCCACTTTGTTGCACTTCCAAAGGATGAGACTCGTGCTGGAATTTATACGGTAAAACCGAAGCCAACTTTACTGTTTGTATCACTGTGAATCAAGTGCTGAGGAAGACCCAGAGCTGAAATTCAGATTGGTTTCAGACACACGCTGTAAGCGCTCGTCCAATCACAACAGACTGGGCCATCTGACCAATCAGAGCAGAGTAGATCAATCACAGCAGACCAATTTGACCATTTGACCAATCAGAGCAGAGTAGAGTAGACCAATCACAACAGACTGGGCCATCTGACCAATCAGAGCAGAGTAGACCAATCACAACAGACTGAGCCATCTGACCAATCAGAGCAGAGTAGACCAATCACAACAGACTGAGCCGTCTGACCAATCAGAGCAGAGTAGATCAATCACAACAGACTGAGCCGTCTGACCAATCAGAGCAGAGTAGACCAATCACAACAGACTGAGCCGTCTGACCAATCAGAGCAGAGTAGACCAATCACAACAGACTGGGCCGTCTGACCAATCAGAGCAGAGTAGACCAATCACAACAGACTGAGCCATCTGACCAATCAGAGCAGAGTAGACCAATCACAACAGACTGAGCCATCTGACCAATCAGAGCAGAGTAGACCAATCACAACAGACTGGGCCATCTGACCAATCAGAGCAGAGTAGACCAATCATGACAGACTGGGCCATCTGACCAATCAGAGCAGAGTAGACCAATCACAACAGACTGAGCCATCTGACCAATCAGAGCAGAGTAGACCAATCATGACAGACTGGGCCATCTGACCAATCAGAGCAGAGTAGACCAATCACAACAGACTGAGCCACCTGACCAATCAGAGCAGAGTAGAGCAATCATGACAGACTGGGCCGTCTGACCAATCAGAGCAGAGTAGAGCAATCACAATAGGAGTGTGTTTCCCAAAAGCATCGTTAGCTAACTACGTTTGCAAGTTCCGTCGTTTTCAGCAGTTCAACGAATCGGTGATTCCTGAAACCATCGTTCTAACGAACATTCGCAAACAGCATCGTAAAGTTGGTTAGAAGCAGAGTTTCTTGTTTGCATGACATGTGGACTCATTAAATCATTATCTTGAGCCAAATAAGCAAAGCTGACATTCAGTACAATCAATATCTTTTATTTAGAATACATACAAATGCCATTTACTTCTTTTAGTTTGTCAAGAGATTTAAGGTGTCGTTTTTGAACAGTGCGCATGTGCGAACGTGCTCTAGTACGCAAGAACGAGCCAATGATTGAATCTGGAAATAAAGCAAAATGAGAATTAGTCCTCAGATGCCATGTCCATAATTTATAGCAAAACATCTAGCATTAATTCGATCTAAGTTATTTCTCCACCACCTGCGTGACATCATTAACCAACGTGGTTGAACGACCAATTTGCGACAGTATGGTTTCGGGAAACAGTCGTGACTAGCTAGTTGATGTCTTCAGTGATGCATCGTACTGCAGTAGTTAAGCAGCGAGTTACGCAGTTTTACGGGAAACACACCCCAGACTGGGCCATCTGACCAATCAAAGCAGAGGAGGCTCTCAAGAAGGAGGGGTCTAGAGAGACATTTCAGAAAATAGGTGATGCAACAGTGTTTTTTACCTTGGATGCATGTTGTAGGAGACTCAAACACAATTACAAACCTTTAAAATAGCATAATAGGGACACTTTCTCCAAACGCCAGGATCTTTCACACATACTGTTACAGTTCATTCACAGATGGTTTCATGAAGCACGTGAAAGCGATTGCAGGACACGGCTGAGATCTCACACCAGAGAGAGCGCTACGCTACTGCACCTGGGAAAGAGATGTTTCTACCACAGTCAGCAACACACAGGACTCAATTCCCTTCCCCGTCGTCTTCAGCGGGACTGAAGTTGGCAGAAATAGATTAGTTTGAATCCAGCCTCATTTCAGCCTGGCCAATCTCCTGCCTCATGTTGCCTTCTCCAAATCAATGCGGCTCAAAGGTAAACGCTGACCAGTTGTCAAGTAGGTCTATCATACTTGGGGAAAACTTTCCACTGAACAAAATACTATCAAACCACTCCAACGCAGCCTCCATTCTTCACGAAAGATGGATAAAAAAGCTCACAGGAAACAAAAACCTTGAAAAAAATTATAAACGACCCCGCCAAATCATAGAGATGCCGATTCGCACGGGACTAATATCATCACAGAACCTCGAAGTTTACCGAAATATGGAAGGTCATTTGCAGGGGAATTTTTACTTCACAAATTACAGACATGGCCGATTCGCACGGGAGTAAGATCACAGACAACCTCCGCAATTATTACAAATGACTAGAGGTCACCAGTAGGGGTCGACCGATCTGTGATTTTCAGGGCCGATACCGATTATTGCAGATCAAGTAGACCGATAACCGATATTTTGAACCGATATATAGCCTGTGTCTAGAGTAAAAATGTAAATTAATGTCAAAATTAAGAATAACAAAGGGTTTTGACAAATACTTTCTTTGAATGCTTTTAAACATATCTTTAAATCTGAGAACTGTTAATATTAACATTAATAATAATAATAACTTGCAGCATTCTGTAAACATTTTGTAAAACTTAAAGACTCTATTTTAATGGTTAAATTAAATTGTAGTAATCAAAAAGCATTTCTAAATAATTTAAATCATCAAACTTATTCAATTTATTTACAGTTTAACAAAAATTACATTTTAGGGCCCTATGAAAAACAGAACTTTTATTTTGAAGGGTTGCCGTGGAGATCTTTCGTGTTTCTGTGTGTTTATGATATGACGATAGCTTTTCTCAGTTGAAGCGTCAAAAAGCTCATGAAGTGACTCAAAGCAGATCTGGAGATGATGTTTATGCAATCATGTCCTCATATAATGATGCGGCTGAGGCTGAAAACAGCACAAGCGTCACGCGTGCTCCAGTGTGTGTGTGTGTGTGTGTGTGTGGGGGGGGGGGTAAATGAAATCACACATCTGCGCCATTCATTTAGAGACATGCAGGATTCAATTAATTTAAATAGTCTTTTTGCGGTTTGAAATTCGATTTGATTTGTACTGACCTGCTTTTTAACATTGACATTCGCTTTATACAGTAAATTCCATTTTTATGAGTGTTCTGCATCGCGGAAACCCCAGGACCCTATTATATTGAGGTGTTTTGCAACTTCAGTGTAGTGATTGATTGCAACTTCAGCGAAGTCTGCTGCTGCCTGAACTTTGAGAGACGACTGATGCGTGATCAGTGAAGCAGCTCCAGTCAGCAAGTGCTTTCAGTGCCTTCAGCTTTCCGCGTTGATTGGCCGGACTCTTGACTCCCAATAAATCAGATGGGCGGGGACATTGGTCTAGTTTACAGAGTGGTGAGTTCGACAGGGGTGAGTCAGAGCCAATTATAGTGCATTTCAAAATTAAATTATTTTATCGGCAAATCGGTTTTGAAAATGGCCAATACCGATAACCATAAAAATACTTAATATCGGTGCCGATAATCGGTCGACCCCTAGTCACCAGGTAATACTTATCCCGTGCGAATAGGGCTTATGTCTACATAGTGCACCAGACTCTTATTTCAAAAGAGCAAGAGAACTCTATGATCTTTAACACAGTGAAATGGCAGAAGTGTGAATTGGCACTGAAACATGTCTCTCAGTAACAGGCCAGAGAGCCTTTACATCTCTGAGTCTCAGTCAAACGTACAGCCGAGGGAGAAATAGAAGGCGATAAAGGGTTTATTATTATACACCAGCCATCTGGACTGGAGCCATCAGTGTCAGAGACCTCTGTCTGCGTGGAGGACAAGAAAAGTGGCTGGTTTCCACTTTATTTCAAGTGGACGTGACCTGCTTTCCTCGTGTTTCATGAAGCTTTTAAGCATTCACTTTCTGAAGGCTTTCTTAGAAATGACTTTACTGTGATAAATGCAATCGGGCTGCAACTGCTAATCAAAAAATAAAGTGCTAATGAAAATAAGAACTAAATTCACTTTTTGTCTTCAAAAGTGACAGTAGAGACATGTTTCAACTGTTTCAACTGAAAATAATTATAAATGTTTCTTGAGCATCAAATCATCATATGTGACCTTGGATCACAAAACCAGTCTTATGTTGCACGGGTATATCTGTGGCAATAGCCAACAATACATTGTATGGATCAAAATTATAGATTTTTCTTTTATGCCAAAAATCATTAGGATATTAAGTAAAGATCATGTTCCATGAAGATATTTTGTAAATTTCCCACCTTAAATATATAAAACATTTATTTTTGTGAGTGGATGCTGCACTATCGCCAATAGAAATGGACAAATTTAACCCTCAGGGGACCACGGTGTTTTGGGGGCCTTTGAGATGTTCTGACATGCCTTGATATTTGTGCTTTTTTCAGTTATTTATAAACATGTTAATGGCAAAGGTGTAAATTTACTCTATATAGCACAAACAGGGCTACCATAATATGCGAGAAACGTGTATGTAGATGTTTGTATTTTTAAGAGAATAATGTTTATGCGTGGTTATTGGAAAAAAATAAAATGAAAGTTGCTGATTTAAGAACACAAAACACATTAAATATGTGTCCACAAGACTTTTGACTAATTGATGTTTTCCCTTTAAGTTCTAGCTTCAAAATTATGTGAAAATCATCCTGCCTAATTGTTCACATAAAACACTACATTGATTTAAACATTGTAAAACAGTTTTTTTGTCAGAAGAGGTTTATGCGTGGGAGTGGTAATGGGTCATCAATATTAATGAGATTCAGACCAGGGGTGTGACATAGACGCTCCCCCAAGTGCTAATGGGCCATCAGGTGAGGCAGCCTGAACAAAGAATGAGGAGATTCAAATGTTTTGTTTTTCAATCTGTTTTAATGTAATTTTGTAAAAACAAAAGTAAAGGCAGGTATCTCACAGTAAATGCTTATGCCCCGTTGATGCGGGCTCTAAGCAAATCAAATGTGACCAAAATAAATAATCAGTCGGCTATAAACAAAGCAATTGTGAGCGATAAATAAACAAAAGTAAAGGCAGGTATCTCACAGTAAAAAACATTTTGAAGAGAGTCTGGGGAGTGTGTGTGTCAGCAGAACTCAGCTGTGGTCCAAGTTCCCGGGCAGGCAGGAAGCTCAGAGTCTGTGGAACCATATCAATGTCAGTCTCTGTTTTCCATGACAGAGTGGACTCCTTGTTGCTCGTCTGAATGTTTGTCTTGGCCCTCTTTGCCACATTCCTATAAAAATAATAATATTAATAAAGGTTAATAAAGGTTGATCAAAGTACTATCAGCATGTCAGGGCAGGGCAATCAGCATGTTGATAAAACAAAAAATATATAAGCTCTTTTATATTAACATTACCAAACAATAATTGTAATATTGTGCATGCATAACACATTTTTTGCAAAGTAGTAGTTAAAAAAAATAGTAGATAAATATGTACTTACTCTTTTTGATTTCCGTTGCTCCGTGTCCTGCGAGTTGCAGTGGAAGGCGAGAGTGAACAAGCTATATTCCTTTTAAAAAAAAGTTGAAAACTATTTTTATCATATATTTTACAGAGTACTATTCCAGCACATGCATAACTGATGGACATTTAGCAATGCTGATAAAGCAACACAATATAAGCTCTTTTATATTAACATTACCAATCAATAATTGTTATATTGTGCATGCATAACAACACATTTGTTGCAAAGCCACACAGGCACATATAGGCTGCATTTGTATCATCACTAAGTATATAAACAAAATGTAACTAACATCTGTAAAATAGTAGGTAAATATGTACTTACTCTTTTTGATTTTTGTTGCTGCGTGTCCTCGTTGCAGTGGAAGGCGAGAGTGAACAAGCTACATTCCTTTTAAAAAAAGTTACAAAACATATGTAACATCAACCAATCTCCAAAAATAAATAATAAAGTCATACAGGCTCATAATATTAACACTAAGTATAAACAAAATTGAACTAACATCTGTAAAATAGTGGGTAAATATGTACTTACTCTTTCTGATTTCTGACTGTGTTGCTAAGCGCACTCCGAGTTGCAGGCGGAGGTAGTGATGAAGCTACATTCCTTTTAAAAAAGTTGAAGAATATTATGACATAAATATAACTATAGTAGCATTAGTCTATAATGAATAACTGATGTAAATAATTTTAGACGTGTGCAATAAGCCTATATGCGTGTCAATGGGCCATTAACGGAGAGGCACACCGCAAACATTAGCCTAACACATTTGTGCACTTCATTAACTGGGTATATTTACACATTTCAGCACATTTACACACATTTAAAACTGATATTTGCGAGTATGCATCGTTAATGATAATGAGGCAGCATTTATATAGTCAAAATATAATCTAAACACCTAGGGCCTACTAGGCCTACTTTCTAAAATAATTTCTAAATTCTATCTTTCATACATAATGATCTAAACATATCATTTAGGCTACACATACAAATACAAATTTCCTAACCAAGGGGTGTAGCATATGTACACAAAAAAAACAAAACAAAACATTTTTGATGTTGAAATGGTACAAGATATTAAATTCATGGTATAGATATGCACTTTCATTAGATCGTGTTGAATAAAGGTAGATATCAAATGTCAATACTCTGGATGGCAAGTCCAGCCTGTATAATATGTAAGCTCATGTTTTGAATAACTTGTCAACTAATGCAAGTAAGAATACATACTTACTCATCCGAAATTCTATCCACGGCTGGATCAATTCGCTCTTCAAAATACATACGGTCGTCATCAGAGTAGTCGCGCTCCTCTTCTGATGAAAATCTGGACTCTTCGTCGCTAGTATCCAGGACGAACTGAAGGGCTTCCGCACCGGTGTACCGTGTCATCTTCCCAACGCGCAGGTGACGAAATGATGAAACTTGAAGCGTTTAATACATTTGCTTGGGGGCGTTTACCTGTTTTGCATAGATGGCTTAGCACATTATCTTGTGAATAACGCGCTCCGTGAGTAGGCGTGAACGAATTAAAGTCAATGAGCTCGTAATAAGCTCGACTGGAATCGCTCTCTTTTTATACAGATTACAGAAGCTGATAATATTTGTTTTTTATATAAATGACTTCATTTAAAAGCTGCGATCTCAAGCTTTATGCCCGTGGGTCTGTTTGCCTGTTTGACTGAATTTTCGCGGAGTTATAGATCATTTTCGAACGCGTTTCAAATGGGAGTTTACATACAGAGAGAAGGCAGACATCGCATCATGTTAAAGTTTCTTTATTTGTCAAAAAGCAAAACACTTTATCTTTATTGTGAGTATACAGAAAAAAAAAAGAAACTGAACAGGATCGATTGATGTAGAACACGAAAATTAAAGATCAAAATTAACAGAGCATTTTGTGTTTATTTTTCATTGCTAAAAAAAAAAACGAGCAAAACGCGCCGGCGCGTTCTTGGTCCCCTGAGGGTTAAAGGAGATTTTCTCAATATTTCGATTTTTCTGTACCCTCAGATTCCAGATTTTCAATAGTTGTATCTCTGCCAAATATTGTCCTATCCTAACAAACAATACATCAATGGAAAGATTATGTATTCAGCTTTCAGATGATGTATACATCTCAATAAAAATAAAAAAAAACCATAAGACTGGTTTTGTGGTCCAGGGTCACATTTAGAATGATTTCTGAAGGATCACGTGACACTGAAGACTGGAGTAATGATGCTGAAAATTCAGCTTTGATCACTGGAATAAATTACAGCTTACTGTATATTCACATAAAAACTAGTTATTTTAAATTGTAATAATATTTCACAATATTACTATTTTTATTGCATTTTTAACTAAATAAATGCAGCCTTGGCGAGCAGAAGAGGCTTCTTTCAAAAACATTACAAAAATCATGCCGACCCCAGACTTTTGCAGGGTAGTATATGACATTGCTGATAGTTGCAGCTCTGAAATGCACTGCATGGCACAAAGATGTATAGGAAAGCGGGGGAATCAGACAGGGAAATGCAAATGAGCTGAAATCAAGTCGGTGAACTCCTGCGGTGCCGTGCCGATGCTTTACACCTGCGCTTTATTCTCCGGTGTCTCACAGGAGGGTGTTAATCATGACGTGCTTCTCAGGAAATAAGTCTTCCGATTTCATTTGACTGACGTATGTTATATGATATGACACTTCGCAAGTTCATGAGAGACGTCAGTGCTTCTTTAATATTCAGCAATGAATATTATGGGGGTTTTTTTTCTTCCAAATGCAATTTATGATTATATTTGTGTCTTTAAAAGGGAAATTTCAATGAAAACAGGACATTATCTTTGAAAGTAAGAGTTTGATGTGTGCAATATAAATGTTTTTGGTGATAGAACATTATAAGTGTAACGGTTCAATGTGTTTTGACTTTGTTTTCTGTTTTCACCATCAAGTTAGCGGAGTTAAATCTGCCTGTGTTTCAGGCCTCAGTTGTTAAGGTTAATTAACTGGTTTCGGTTTTTCCTTGTATTAATAAAATCTGTTTGATTTGATCTTCTCCGTCTCGCCTTCTGCCTGCACCAATGCTTTGGAAACGTAACAACAAGTGAACTTCAAGAAAAAAAGTGTCCATTTTTAAGTGAATATCTGGGAAAGCACAGTTCTGCAGACCTTTACCACCACATCTGTGGTTAGATGTCTTTCCTGAAAACAATAATACCTCAGAAAGCTAGCTGGATGTCTCTAGCTCACTCTGAACTGTGTAGCCTGTTCTCTTCTGTGCGCCGCTGGGAGAAAACAGAGCTAATTGAGTCGGAGATGCAGGGAAAGGTGGACCGTATTGAATGGAGGGGGTTGTGTGCGACGTGGCAGCAAACGCTGGCTTTTTCCTTCCCAGGGGATGAGTGTGTGAGTGTTAGAGGAGTGTGTGAGTGTGAGCTTCCAGCTGTAATGCTCTTCACGGATAACTGAAGGCCTGAGACGCTCTTGTCTCAGAGTTGAAGGTCAGACGTCACATCCTAGTGACCCACACGACCACCTTCACGGCGAGGAGAGAGAAAGAGACAGAATGAAAGGGAAAATAAAGCGAGTGAAATGTATAGAGCTGTAGACGTTCGTTCAGAGGCCTTGGATGCAGTTTATGTGGGATGTGAAATACTCCACACAGGACTGAAATGACTTGGGCTGTGTTGAGAATGCAATGCCAGATACTGAATGCATACGGAATATTACTTAATTTTAAAGTCGCCCTGTGGTGAAAATCAAGCTTTTAATGTTGTTTATGTGTCTATGTGGTGTTTTTAATATGCTTTAAGACAAACCATGTGTAAATTCATAAGTCGACAGCATTGCTGAGTATTTTCTCCTTAAAACTGCAGTGAACCAAAGACAGTCTCAAAAACACGCTTTGAAATCGCTGGTGTTTCTGACGTCACAAACTACCTTGTAACCAATCAGATCAATGTGTGATCGTCAACCAGTGGATCTCTGAGCTGAGTGAGTGGAGGCGGGGCTCATTTGCATATTCATAGAACCGCACATACTAAATGAGGCGAGGGTGTCAAGTTACATTCAAGATATTTTAAGGCATGAAAAAAAATTATTTTTCAAGGAAAAAACGTTTAAATATTTTCTTTTAATGATCAAAGATGAGTTTTAAGGGATACAATTATTGATTACAGTGGGACTTTAAAAGTAGTTTGTGAAACCATATGCAATATTACACGTTTTAAGCTTTATTATGCTACATTTTCACATTACCTCAATATGTAGCATAATGGAGCATCTAGTCATCATCTCAACACCCTTTCTACATTGAATGCAACCAGTGATGTAATAGTCAAAGCGGCAAATCTACACGTCGTCTCAGAATGCTCATTAACACGGACCAATCAGCTTTGAGCAAACTATATATATTTTCTTATTAATGTCTCCATCTTCCAAACTGCTAGTCCTATGAAGGGTGCAGGATCTATTATTAATTAACATGTTAAGTTTTATTATTATTTTATTACCAGAAATATCAATTTAAAATTCACAGTTTTAAAAGTTTTCAGAGTTTAGTTTTTATGCATCTCAACGTCCGTTGTAGAAAGTGTGCACATATAATAACAAGTAATGAGTTTTTTTTTTCTTTCTATGTTGCTTCCAGTTAATCTGTCACATTTGGAAATGTAGGGTCAAGTTGAACACATTGCATTGTGAGATATAGTATTCCACGCAGAGTGATTTGGTTGCATGCATTCTGTACATTTTGTCCTTTTACTTAAGTAGTCATTGGGGTATGTCATGCTTAAAGAATATTTGCAAATGAATATTTGAATATTTGCACTGTATGCATACTACTAAATAGTGCATTCCTTTCCAACCATAGCTTTTGTTTCCTAGATGTTACATCGTCTGTTCTGCTTGTGTGTATGTCAGCATGTATGTCACATGATGGCTGGACTCGCAGTGCCTGAATGTGGCTGCAAATTCAAACTGACACATATAATGAGCATCTCTCTGCCTCTGTTTTAAATGTTTTCTGGTTATTCCTCAGGCCTTGCATTTGAATTTCACTGCCACTCTCGATTAAGGCAAATAGAGGTGCCCCTGATATTAATTCAGTGCTATCATGCTGATGGCTGGGCTGAATGTTGCCATCATTCAGGATAGGGGATTAATTTCTATGGCTTTAACATATATTTAAAAACATGAAAACATCACATCAAGCAGGTGTGTTTAAGACATCCTGACACACTTTCCAGAGGTGTGTCTCATTTACATCTCATGCAATATCCATGAGGTTGATATACATTTCTGGGGTCTCATTTATAAAACTGTGCGTAGGATCCTTACTAAAAGTGTACGTGCACCCGAAAGCCAAAAATGGCGTACGCAAAAAAATATTCAGACTTATAAAACCAAAATTCACTTTATAAATCCCAGTCAGCGGAAGATTGTGCGCACATGCGTCTCCACCCCGAAATAACCATATATGGAGCTTACAACGCCTAGTTTTACTATGCATATCCTCATCTGCATATCATTTGCATATTCATCCACGTAATAACATGTTTAACGGTACAAGACATTTGGAAAACATGAGATACGGATGTGCCGTCACATTACATCGATAAAAATCATTTAGTAGCCTATCCTTGCCTTGTTTTTGAATAAATAAATCAAAAAGTAGGCTATAAAATACATTTCAGAGAAAGATTTTCTCAGTCTTTTCCACTGGCCAAATAATATTGATTTATATTTTTAATGGAAACAGATAGCCTGAGTTGTGCATTATTTGCACGAAAATATTTTCTCAGACAATCTGCTATTATCATAAGCAATTTTCTCTGTAGTTAAAACATTAAAACACAGCACACCACAGGAAAAGTGTTCAAAAGGATTGCATCCACTACAAATATGTATATTTATTGAATATAAAAAATGTTGTAACTTCTCAGTAATGATTTCATGTAATTTTAATGTGTTTAACTCCATTAATTACAACGGCATATTTAATCTAAATGTTTATATCAGAAGTAAAACATATTTAAATCATTATTTGATTTATTTAAACTGTTATTGTGAACATGCACTTTATTTATGATTAGGACTCATAATGAAGATTTACGGTCTTACTTCACCTGCCATTATGCCGTCAGTTTCACTAACGGCCCAACGCTCTCGCTGGACATTTAAGAAGGGATGGATATTTGCTTCATCTGAGTGAAATTATATTTGCATAATCTTTCTGTATATATAATTTTCTGTCTAAAAGTGACCAAAAATACATTTAACTCCAGCTCACCATCGGTGTTGCCAAACTTCTCCGTCTCCAAACCGTTCGTACGCTTGGGTCAGAGTTTGCGTGCAGGTACGCAAATTTTCCTGTCACGTTTGTTTTTATACTGTAAATCACAACTTATGCGTCAGAAGTGGCGTACGCTTCTTTCAGAGCCTGTTTTGTGTGTACGCAACGGTTATAAATGAGGCCCCTGGTCCTGTTGATGTGTGCATGTTCAGACTAAAAACAGTGCAGACATGCACTTTAAAAAAGATGTATGCAATGATGAAAGTTTCAAACAGAACAACTGTACAACCTCATAATTTTGGCAAGTGGCAATGTAGCATTTTCAGTCCAATTTTGAGTATAATAACGGTTAATAATATGCATTCATTTGTCACACTGGAAATTGAATATCTATTCAAATTATAGGAAACAATATTGCATGTAATCACCACAGTATTGCATACATACTGTTCACAAAATATGCACTGCATTCTATGTTTTATCCCCCAAAAAATAAGTAGTATGCCATTCTGAGCTTATCCACGCTGATCATGATAGATGTAGGATTGGATCTAGTGTATACTCGAGTCTTAGCATTTGCTGAAGTGAACTGCATTGCTGCCTCGCCTGTGGTTGTTACTAGAGATGCGTGGTTGGCGGTTAGGATTGGGCGGATGGCGTGACGAAAAATAATATTTTAATTAAATTTGGGTGGGTGGCGGTTGAACCAATCAAATGATCATTATAGGCCTGCTGGTATAAAATGAGCACTGTCTGTCTGAAAAAGACGCACTCTCTTCCCATGCAGTCAAAATTAACGGGAGTCTTCAGAACAGACTCGTCTTAGCCGTCACCCTGACATGACAGTGCGTAGAGTTAATTAGCCTATAATGTGAATGACTTGTTATTTTATTCAAGCTTTCTTTCTTTTTGCAAAAAAATAAAGTGCAATAGGCATTAATTAGTAGTAGGCTAAATAGCAGCATGTTGAAACTATGTGCCAAATTGCGTTTTTTATTACAATGATAAATTAAAATTGGTCAAAAAACATTGGTGCGGATGGATGGCGGACGGATGATGAGTTTTGTGATGCGGTTGCGGATTAAATAATAGCCCATCCGCGCATCTCTAGTTGTTACTGAAGCTCATTTAATCATTTGCATGCAGAATTGCAGCAGTGCAACTCGCAGTGTAAGAATTTGAAGCCTAAATTCGTCACGGAATTAATAGCGTATCCCCGGCCTACATGCTGTCAAAGGTCAGGAAAGTTGTGCCGATGAAAGCAGCTTATGCGTCGACTAACTTCAGTAGTGTTTAATGAGCCCCGTGTTCCCATCACAGCTGACATTGCTAAAATCGCAGTAGTGTAAATGTGCCTCAAAATGGAAGCAGTGAATTGTGCATTTCCTTCACGCAGGCTCTTAATGAGACCGAAGGTAAGTCCTGCTGATGTGTCCGTGAGACCGTTCCCGTCAGGAAAGCTATATGTTCTCGCTCTGGATGAAACACGGGTGTTAATAAGGCCGATGCTGTGTTTCACGGCTGGTTGCAATCTGAATGTTCATGCGTTGGTATCGCCCGATGCTGCGTGTGGACAATAATTAACAACAGTGCTTTTGACAAGAATCATATTCTTAAATCACTCCCTTTTTATGGATTTATAGCCTGCTGTCGATTAACATGACATTCAGTGCTGATATTTACATATCAGAAGGGTTTAAGTTTGAGTCACATTTTAATAATCATACTAGTTAGGATAGCAAAATAAATAGGCTTATTACTCTTCTCTCTGGAATACATGATTGTAATTGGTTAATTGCAACATTCTACAGTCGATTATTTAAGGTGCCGCTGTCATGTCTCTCTCTCGTCAGACTAATGCATGTTAATTCTAACATAATTCAGGTTTTTGGTGCCGTATTGCATGTCAAAATGGTTATCGAATAGAGAAAAATGACTTGAAGCACTCCCATGCTATCTTTATGGTGATGAACACTACCATTCAAAAGTTTTGGATCAGTGATACTTTTCTTTTTAAAGAAACTAATACTTTTATTCAGCAAGGACGCCTTAAATTGATCAAATCATCATATACTCCAGTCATTTTATGAAAAAAGGTTGAACAAATTGCAACAGAAGCAAACTCAACTGATTTTGTATCCTCAATATGTCCTGAGTAAGGAAAAAAAGTCCTGAAGAATCCCATTAGGGGAAAGTTTCGAAAAAGACCCAAATATAGCCTATTCATGCGCCTATTCATTCTTTTTCTCACGTGAATAGGGTAAAAATTTTAACTTTTAGATATCACCATGAAAATTGGGTCCGTGGGACTGTTTCTGGGGATTCACTTTTTATTTTGCCTACCTTTTGTCTTCTGCATTCTCCTTACCATTGTCTCCTGTTCTTCCCTCAGACTCGTCCCCCAGAAACAGTCCCACGGACCCAGCCCCAAACCCCCTCTCTTAAAAATGAATAAAGGCTGGTTTAAAGTACTTCTTCCTGCCTCTATGTATTAATGTTCATGGGTAGCCTAAATGGGTTCCATTCATAGACTGTAAAAAATATGGACAAAGCGTCTGTGACGTCACCCATAGACTTTCTGAAGAACGGGTTTGAAGCCGTTTATGGGGGGTATGGGCGGCGCCATCTTGGAAAATCCTAACCCCGCCCACCTTCTGACGCAGCGCGCGTTACTCAGCTCGCTCTGCTACTCCGGTTATCTCTGTGTATATTTTAGGCAACGAAATATGTTATAAAACACCACACTAACTCTTTTCGTTTTCATTTAAAAAAATCTTAAATATTATAGCCACACAAATGTGGTTCAGGCAACGCGTATTGATTATATTCACTGCACATAACGTTTGCCTATTTATAACAAAACGAAATATAAAACACAAACCTGCCTCTTTTCGTTTTAAATATAATATAAAAAATTAAACATTTGAATATAGTCCAGGCAATATGTGCATTTGTACTAAACAACAGATTTTGCAGTAAACAACTTTAAAGATCATCTTCGTTGTATTAAAATTTAAAATGACAAAACTCAACCCAGTCTCTTTTTGTTAAATTTCCCTTTTATCAATATTAGCCATTATAAAAGTATAAGTAAAAGGTACAAGAAGCTATACAAATAAAGCAAACAATTCAGTCAAACATACAAAGTCAGCGCTCTAGTCTAACCATACAACGGTAAAGTTAAATAGCTTATAAAGTTATGAAACATCCCCTCAGCCAAAACGATTGGCCAGGGAACAAATTATATTCACAAGACCAAAAATCGCCCATTAGGTATAGACAAGACGAATTATATCTCATGTTTAACCACTACAGAGACGCCAGAGTCCGCGGCAAACGCCAGAACGACTAGCCGAGGAAAGGCTGCTCCAGGCGGGGTACATGAACGCCGAGCGCCCGGTCATCGCTGGATCTCACAACTGGATACAATTTTCATAAATCTTTAAATAAACCACAGATTTGAGCTTTAAACAACTACATTCTCGCCTGAAAAACTCTTAAAACTACATTTCATGATACAGAAACAGTAGTATTATATTTTAACTGTGTTAAAAAATGGCGCTTCTTATGTTGTCATTCTCCTTGGCGCAGCCTAAGCTGTCAATCAAAGTTAACCACGCCCTTATTTGTCATACATTTTATATCTAAATACGATCTAAACTAACGAGTCAGAAAAAAATTCACCCCCCTCACAGTTGTCAGGCACTCGGAAGCTATCGAAAAATACAATAAAAGTCCATGGGACCAACCTGTAAAAACATGAATTTATGCTGTGAAAACGGACATTTTAACATGGGGTCTATGGACATTTGCTCCCTTTTGGGACCTGCCCTCTAGCGGATTTTCGATGTATTGCAGTTTTTCGCACTTCCGGGTAGGCTTCATTTTTCAGATCAGAATGTTGCCGCTTGGTTCCATTCAGACCTTAACATTAAGTCTTTTACTGTTATGTGTCAACAAGTTTCAACAAGACATTTTCTCCTGGCTATACCCAATGTTTAGCCTAGATCTGTTGTGGTATTTATGCAAATTAGCACATACGTAATTAGATTATGCACCGTTTGTCCATGTTAACAAACCATTTAAAAAAACTTGTAATACATTTTTTGTTTGTCTTGATGCAAGTAATCAACTCAGTAATTTTCATGGTGATATCTAAAGGTTAAAATTTTTACCCTATTCACGTAAGAAAAATAATGAATAGGCGTATGAATAGGCTTTATTTGGGTCTTTTTCGACTTTTTTTTCCTTACTCAGGACATATTGAGGATACAAAATCAGTTGAGTTTGCCATTTTGGCTTAAAATGACTGGACTAATATTAGAATGATTTCTGAAGGATCATGTGACACTGACGACTGGAGTAATGATGCTGAAAATTCAGCCTTGATCACAGGAATGAATTACATTTCATAATATATTCAAATAGATAATGTTTTTTTTAACTTGTAATAAAATTACACAATATTCTTTCAAAAACATTTTAAAAACTTGCTGACCTCCAACTTTTGAACGGTAGTGTAAAACTTTTGATCGATGACTAGTCTAAACAAGAAATCAAAAACATCATTGAAATACCAGTTAGAAATACAAAAAGCTGGATGAGAGAGAATTTTGATTGTAGATCATGTGACCCTGGACCACAAAACCAGTCAAATGGGTCAATTTTCTGCAATTGAGATTTATATATCATCTGAAAGCTGAATAAATAATCTTTCCATTGATGTATGTAGGATAGGACAATATTTGGTCGAGATACAACTATTGAACATCTGGAATCTGAGGATGCAAAAAAATCGAAACATTTGAGAAAATCTCCTTTAAATTTGTTCATTTATGTTGGCGATTGTGCAGCATTCAATCACAAAAATAAATGTTTTATATATTTACGGTAGGAAATTTACAAAATATCTTCATGGAACATGATCTTTACTTAATATCCTAATGATTTTTGGCATAAAAGAAAAATCAATAATTTTGACCCATACAATGTATTGTTGGCTATTGCCACAGATATACCCGTGCGACTCGTGACTGGTTTTGTGATCCAGGGTCACATATTAGAAATAAACAATTTAAATTCAAATCAATAATTCATGCCTATGCATTAATTTAATTCTTTAATTTATAGTGTTGCTTAAAACGGCATTTTCTCAGTCAGTGTAATTAGCTTTAAATGTGAATGCGTTGACGCATCCGTACCAGACGAGCTCTCAGTGCATGCGCCGTTATGTGTTGATGATGGCGACTACAAAAGAATCTTCTAGATTTGTCCCTTTATGAATAATCTGGCAACGCTTTTATGCTTTGTGCGATTCAATCAGTCCGCTCTCAAATAAAAGACCCGGTGCTTCCACGGGCACAGCAATTTCTCGAATCTGGGCCGTGAGTCATGCACATCAATAGCACTTTACAGAAACAGCGTGCTGGATCCAGACTGCACTGCAGACACGATCAGAAACAGCAGCTTTATTGATTTACTTGTGCATACGTTCATTAAAATGTATTTTCACCCTTGTGTTCGAGAAATACAATAGATATTAATGCAAGCGCACAGAGCACTCATCACCACTTTCCTGTACGTTTTGCTCATGCTTCGGGGAACAATCTTTAAAGATCCCATATTGTACACCTTTCTGAAGTTTTATTTTAGGTTTTGATGTCTTTAAGAATATATATTTGCGGTATAAGTACCAAAAAACATCCCAATATATTTTTACAGCTATTTTTACAGGCCTGTCTACTTAATATTCATGAGCCTCTCTTCTGATTGGCCTGTTGTTTTCTGAGTGACGCACGGCCAGGCCAATCACAGGTAACTAGGGTCATGTATGCTGTAGCCTGCTGTGGCTTGGTGATGCTCACGAGTAAGGCAAATAAAACACCTGTAATGATGGACATTGCTGAGGGAAATGTTATCCGGCCTTATATGTTCGAGACGGACTCAGACCCCGAATCGGCGACGACAGGAGACAACCACCTCCTTACTTTCGGCGTTATTGTAAGAGTATTATAATTACCATTACATCAATGCTGCACGCAGATTTAATGTTAATGCTAATTTAAACTGTCTGTAAACAAACTCAGACTTTTTTTTGGTCAAATTCAATGTAAATCTCCAAAATATGTACGTTAATAGCTAGTTATACGCTGATTTTGAAACGCTGCTTTATAATGTAACGTTAGCAGACAGACACCGAATGCAGTGAGCTATAACTATTGCTTTCCCTACTGATACAGTAAGTAGACGTGCTACAATTTCTTTTACAATGTTACTTTTTCCTGTAAAAGGTGTACTTGTGGTAAATGTGCCCGCAGAACGCGAGAACATGCTGCAGTTTAAGGTAAACTTGTAAAACTATGAACTGTAGGAACCAGCGTTGAGCTGAGCCTGATTGACGAAGCGGTCACTTGTGAAGACATTTAAGGTCGAACTAAATTGCTGTGGTATTTATCTGAATAAATAAACATTAGCCACTGGTCTCTTATATTAATGTTGTTCGGAAGCCTGTGCAATGATGTAGTTTCGTGACGGTGGGCAGTGTTTGAGTAGTTCTGACATCACATTTATACGGCTCGTGCATTTACTTTATGCATTTTGTGTGTGTTTGTCTGTTTTGAAAGTTATATATTGTAGTTACATAACCCCTAGATCTCTGCTATCATGAACAAAGCCAGTTTTGACAGTATGGGGCCTTTAAAATAAAGGCTCTCTTTCAGAGCAATAACCATTTTTGGTTCCACAAAGAACCTTTCAGTGAACAGCTCTTAAAATAACCTTTTTTTTATAGGAATTCTTATAAGAATCTTTTGGAAAGGTTCCATTGATGTTAAAGGTTCTTCAAATAAAGAAGAACGAGTGTGGTGATATGAACAAACCCCTACGAGAAATGTGCTGGTGCTTTTCTGAACGATGAGACCTGATCATGGATAAAACCGAGACCAGAATATCATAGAGACTTGCATTTGCATTCACAATTATTCATTTAGAAGAGCTTTTATCCAAAGTGACTTAGAAATCAGGGCTTTTCTGACGCCAAAAACACCCGAGAAACCGCATAGTAATGCAAACATCTAGTAAAAACAAATCTATCATGCCTTAATAATAATGTCTTAATTTCAATATTTAAAGGGGTTGTGTTATCTAATCATATGCATATCCTCATCTGCATATAATTAGCATATGCATATTCATCCACGTGATAACATGTATGATATCTAATCATACATACTGTGGTAAAGTGATGCTTGAACTGATATTTTTCATACTGTCACATGCATGTTTTGTGCTGTCAAGGCCAGAATTGCATCATGTATGTGTAACCTTTTCATAAACCAATCGAACTGGAGGACAGATCTCGATTCATGATCCCAGTCTGTTCTCTGTTGGTCATGTTGGGAACTGCAGCCACATATTTCAGTTTTTTCTGTGTTTTGCTGCAGCACACACTATTTACATGTATTTAATGCATATGTTTAATGCATGCTGTTTTCAAGACTGTTTATGCAGTACACAAAGCAGTCGTGTTAGGATTTTACTGAGGCGTCAGTGTCAGCTGTTTAACACAAGATGGCGTCAGAGGCTTCATCCTGAAGGCTTTCGTCTTTGTTGGAGTCTTTTATTCTGTCCATTGTTTTTCAGATCCGGTCTTTCCACACTGTCACTCGCATGCGATCGAATCAAGTGGTTGTGCGTTCAGGCGGTATCGTTATCTTCTGGGATGCATTGGTTGCTATGGTAATGATGTAGGCGTCAGCACACTGCCATGTGACTTCACCACAGCTGAGTGATGCAAGCTGGCGTTTTGGATTTGTTCTCTTGCTTACGTACATGATGGCATCTAGCCGTGGTGAACCTAATGAACTCAAGAGACGACACCGACACTGAAGCTGCGGTGATATTTTGATGCTTGCATCATTAGGTGTGTGACGGATGAACACACACACACACACACACACACACACACGCGCGATTTAGATATGAACACAACCCCTTTCGATTTGTTTTTAAATAACAGCATTTAGACATTTTTTGTGCAATAATATTTGACTATTTATGTCCTAATTTATTACTAATTATTGCACTATTTTTATTCTTGCATTGTCTATTCTAGTTTGTTATTGCTATTATGTCATTTATTGACGAAGCTACTTAGACATACACCCTAGTTTCTAATGTTTTTATTGGTTAATGTTTTTATCTTGTGCTTTTGAGCTTGTGATTCACACTGAAGACTGGAGTAACGATGCTGAAAATCACAGGAATTAATTACACTTTAACATATATAACATATGAATATATAATGTATAAAACAGCTATATTAAATTGAAATAATATATTTCACTATTTTTACTGTATTTTTGTATATATATCAATCAATTAAATCCTGCCTTAGTGAGCAGAAGAGACGTCTTTTAAAAACATTGACAGGTACTGTGTATATCACATTATTTGGCATTATTTTTTAAATAAAATTATGTATGCAATTTAATATTGAGATATTTAGTTAAAAAATAGTACAACTTTTTTCTTTGACCTTTTCTTGCCCTTATGAAGAAGCAAGTATCCTGTTTCCCCCGCTAAAAAGTAACTTGTTTGTACTTCATTAGATTCATTTCTCTGTCTTTAATTAGCATCCTCACACACAGGATCAATCGCAGACTCACGGTGTTGTGATTCATCTCTGTGATCTGCATTTGAAATGAGCTCATTAACTCAATCATCAGCAAGGAATTTCTAGGCAATTCTGAAGTCGTTCTAGATTCGGTACAGTTCTCCTGCAATGCAAATCAGTTTATGATAAAGTCCCTTGTTTGTTTTGCCAAAGCAAATGAGTAGTGTTCAGGTTCCTTTGATCTGTGTGCTGATTATGTGGACGTCACAGTGTTTATGAAAGGCTTTCGTCAGACTTCAATAAAGCGCTCCAGAATGTGCACAGTTGCATTGTGTAAATGTTTTCTCTCCGGCAATCTGTCGCACCAGTGGGAGTTTCTGCAACCCGTTCTCCTTCACTCAGCGTTTTTATACATGACTGTCCGCTAATATACATCTCGTTAATGATCGTTTTAAACAGAAGATTTAGATTCTAATAGTTGATATATTTATTATTTCATGCATTGTAGTCTTGTTTGGCCATCATTTTTAATATTTTTTTACTAGTGGGTGCAGGACGCTATAGTTCATTTATGTAAGTGAGGAGAGCAAAATAAAGTAAACTGTGACATATTATACACTAATATTCTTCATATAGTGACTGCCAGTGACATTTATACAAATTTGGGACCAAAAATGATTCCGACACTGATTGATCATGTTTTGCTGAAGTGTTTTTTCTTTAATTGCTAATGCTCTTTTTACACACAGACTGAACACAATGAAGCATTGCTTGGTGATTGGTTGAGCTAAACTGGTATTATCTAATTGTGTAGTTAAATTTAACAGCTGACATATTCAACATAATTCATGTGTGAGACAGTCTAACAGAAGGACGGACAAAACCAGTCAAATATCAACTGAGTTCTGCTCATATTTTATTACCATTTTCTAAACTATAGCGAATAAACTGTGATAATGTGAGAAATGTTGAAGGTGTCTGAATACATTTTGGTTTGACTGTATGTCTGTCTCACTTATGTAGCCTAATCATAAAATATCAAAGGCACAATTCTACAGAATAATGACTTGCATTCCAGTCTGAACATCACATAAAGCCATCGTATAACTTCAGAAGAGTCGTTCTATGATGCTTTTTTCTATTTTTGGAGTTTTCCACTTTTTTATTTTAGTGTGAGCCTTTAAGAACTGAGTTCATGACTTTCCGAACTAGTCCAGCCTATCAAATGTTGTCGACACGCAGCTGTGTCTATTGGCATGAACGGGCCATGCTACGCTTCAGAGTGACCTTGATATCAGACACGCCACACGTAATGAGATAATCTCGTTCATAAAGACCTGGAGCTCATGCTGGGGCTCTTTCTCTTGATTAATCATGTTTGACCTCTAGTGTGATCTTCACTAGCTTAACACTGCGCTTGAAGACGCCAGTCGTTCATTTCAGCGCTTTAGTGGAGTTTCACTCAATCATGCTGATCCATACTGTTAAATATTAGTATAATATACAGTATTTAACTGTATGTATTCATTGTGTTGTAAATATTGCGAGTTTCTTTCACAATTAAAGTACTAGCCTATATATATATTGTTATTAAAAAATAATATTAATATATATTATATAATATTTGTATTTATGTGTATATACTGTATATATATATATGAAGAGTTTAGATGCAAAAGCCTCTAAGTGCCATCTGAAATTTTCTTCTAGAATGATCATTTTTATAAAGCTTGTATATTTAAGTTAAGTAATTTCACTTAAATGACAATTAATAAGTAATTTGCATTGCCATTTAAGTGAAATTATTGAACTTAAATATACGAGCTTGATAAAAATGATCATTCTAGAAGAAAATTTCAGATGGCACTTAGAGGCTTTTGCATCTGAACTCTTCATATATATATATATAAACACACACACACACACACACAAACACGAGTGAATGCACGAATATTAGGCAGTTTACAGTAAACAATTAGTCCGCCAAGTAATGTAGTTCATTCTTCATTTTAATGTTTTGTAACAACAATTACAGCAATTACATTCTCTGGTAATGTGCGTATATATATATATATATAGTCTGTTTTTACATCAGCGCACATCAGATTAAATTACATATACATATCATGTATTTGCTTTTAATATAAACATCCTTTATGTGAACTGATGATGCCAATCATTAGATCTCATTGTTTGTCTTCCGTCCTTCATTTATACGCACAGTGATAACACCAGTGCACACGCCACGTTATCCATGATGCCGTTCACTTCGAGCTGCACATGATTATACACAGCATTCCTCACATAAAGACTCTGCACATTTACTCGCAGACAGATGTATAAATGAGAAGTGCTGCTGAAATCTCCCCGTTTGCCCCGTCTGTGGTTCAGCTCCTCTGATGTATTTACCAACGCTGCTGCTGCTGCTGCTGGGAGAGGCCGGTTTATTCAATAACCAGCATAATGTGTTCTCAGTGTTGTGTCGGTACACAGACGGGTGATCCTCCTCCTCTCCGTGTGCACACAGCCCTCTCCCCTCCCTCGCAAACACATGGAGATCGTGCACACGCTCTTCTCCCAGTCTCTCTAACCGTGCCGGAGCACAGGCTGGGTTTAGTCTGTGCTGGGAATCAAGAGAGCCTCTTGAGGAATTGTGTTTCACTTCCATGGAGGAATGACTTGAGTCCTGTTGTCACCTTCTCAGTCGCAACTTTTTTTTTTTTTTTTTTTACGGATACAAACAGGAAGAAAGAAAGAAAGTGACATTTTGGTTTCTCAGGAATGGCTCACAGCCAGGACACGCTGACGGTCCCGCCGAAACCGCTCCACGATGAGGACCATGTGGGTCTGAACGAGGACCTGGTGCGGATCCTGAGGGAGAACCTGCTACAACAGGAGCGTCCTCGTCTCCCCCGGGACCGCAGATCCATGTCCCCTCGCTTGTCTCCGATCACCCTGTCCCCGCGCAACTCTCCCAGGCTGCTTCGTCGCATGCTGCTTAATAACAACACACACAAGCAGCGGCGCTTCACGGTGGCGCACACCTGGTAAGGGACCGGATACTGTGCTTTCTGTTATGTGCTTTACTGTCCTTGCGATTCACACTCGCACATGTACGTTGGGAAGACTCTCGTATTCCTTACGATTTTCTGAATCACGGAGGCTGATGCATTAATTGGCAGCGTTATTGCCATAGTTACACATATCCTTCATCTCTCATACTGGTTGAGAGTCAATAAGTGAATATTGATTCAGTGGACATTATTAAATATGACTGATGGGTTAAAGGATTAGTTCACTTCAGAATCAAAATTTCCCAATAATTTACTGTACTCACCACCACGTCATCCAAAATGTTCATGTCTTTCTTTCTTCGGTCGAAAAGAAATTAAGGTTTTTGAGGAAAACATTCCAGGATTTGTCTCCGTATTGTGACTTCAACGGTTGAAGGTCCAAATGTGAGTTTCAGTGCAGCTTCAAAGTCTCGACACGAGCCGAGGAATAAGAGTCTTATCTTGCCAGACCATCGGCCATTTTCTAAAAAAAGAAACATTTATATACTTTTTAACCACAAATGCTCATCTTGGACTAGCTGCGATGCGCCACGCATTATGTAATCATGTTGGAAAGGTCACGCGTGACATAGGCGGAAAATGTAGGATAGGGCGAAAAACTCCATCTCATTTTCTCCTCCAATTTCAAATTCGTCCGACATCGTTGTTTTACTTTTACTTTTACTTTTGTAAATGCCGACTTAATCTTTGCACGTTCGGTTTGTAAACACTAAGTCTGTACTTCTGCCTACATTACGCGTGACCTTTTAACCTGATTATGTAATGTGTGGTGGATCACATCTAGTGCAAGACGAGCATTTGTGGTTAAAAAGTATATAAAGGTTTTTTTTTTGTTTTGTTTTTTTGTGGTTTTTATGACCGATAGTTTGTCTTATTTCTCGTGTCGAGACTTTGAAGCTGCACTGAAACTGACATTTGGACCTTCAACCCGTTTGACCCCATTGAAGTCACTATATGGAGAAAAATCCTGGAAAGTTTTCCTCAAAAACCTTAATGAAATTATCAGAATTTTTTTATTCTGAAGTGAACTAATCCTTCAACTTTCACCACAAACTGGGCATTTTATGCTAGTGAGCCAGACGTTTAGGATTACTTTTTGTTGTTCATGATCTCATTAGATTCTTTGTCGTATTTACCTAGTTTTCTCAATCCCTGTGTTGAAATGTAACCCTAATCCGAGTTGATGTTGAAGAGATGTTATATACTGTACTTCCCGGCCAAAAAAAGTCACTTTTTGGATTTAAATAGGCATTATTGCAGTGATTAATATGTTTCTAGAATGATATAAGTTTAGGAACAGTTCTTTTAATCCGAATTGATGGAGTGTGTAGCTTTTCATTTCTAAAACAACCATGTAGGAAGACACATCATGGCCATATTCCAGAATGACAAAGCCACGATTCATCAGGCTCAGATTGAGAAAGAATGGTTGTGAGGAGCATGAATAATCATTTTCACATATGGATTGGCTCCTCTGAGTCAAGTTAAATTCATTGAAAGTATTTGCAATGTTGTCATGCACTGCATTAATTCATGACGTGTATCGTATCGTGAGGTAGTTGTAGTTGTACCCACCCGCGATCTTACACTAGAAGATCGTTAGCTTCAGGGCTTTTTGGCACAAACACTTTTTTGATGATCCTATTAGCAGGGTTTTTCCTGGGTCAAAAAGGGTCTTCGGGTGAACTGTGAGCATAGTACTGACAACAAATCCAAAATAAATGCAAAGAAACACTTTGTAATATTAACTTATCCTATTTATTCATGAAATAAAAAGTGCTTAGAACTATTTTATATTTCTGTAAAAAGTCACTGAGTGAATGATTTGAAAAGTTAGTAATAGAATGAGCGACAAAGTAACATTACACATTACAGAAAAAGTGGCAAGTCTATTATTTGGCATTTCCACTCCAAGACTTAATGCAAAGATCATTTGACATTCAGTATCGTTTTTTTGTTCCATCCATATGATTAACACCGTCAACTGGATTCAATCATGCATTTTAACACGGTTGCCAATCCAGAAACTTTACAAGGTGTAGTTGTTATATGCAAAAAGCGAGCAAAGATTGCTGCCATTATGATCACTGAAGCTGTCAGTTACCACAAGGTACACAACGCTGCACTTTCGTGAAAAACTCCCATTATAATCAGTGAAGCTGTCTACACTGTGCAATGAATCTCTTATCGGCATCATGTTTATACTTTGTTGGTTATAATGAAAGGATTCACGAGTGTCCAGAAGTCACACTGAACTGTTAACAGATCTTAACCACATCTGATTGGCTATTGCGTTCACACACTCAACAGATATGTCTGTGATTGGCTAAAAAGCTCAGCTCTGCAAAAGCACGCTGTAAATAGAAACATTTGATGATCTTCACACAAGCACTCACTGGAGCCGGTTAATGTGTTTTAATATTTTTAACATATGATACAGTTTAGCAACCTCACACGACGAGTGCTGTTTTCCTGAATACCATCACGACTGAAAATGTGACATTGCTTTTGATACAACAGTTCAATAAACAGTTCAAATTAAGTCACTTACATTTTAAACACAATATTGACTGTTTTTGTTCTGTTTCAGACGCGAAAATAGTTCCAAACAAAGATCACAGCAGAACCGTAACGCATCTCACAGCAACACTTAACCGTGTTTCATTACTGAATGATTCAGCGTTTTGAACGAATTGGCTGAGTCAAAGATTCAATGTCCCATTCATAAACGTCCCATTCTTGAATGAATCAGTTGTTTGAATGAATCGTTTGAATGAATGACTCAATGACTCGCTCATTAAGACGGTCGCCTGCCGCCTCCTACTGGCGGTTTACTTTCATGTTTAAAAGTATCATTCTTTCCAATGTTTCTTTGTATATTCAAAAATATTTAAAACGATCTCATATTCATAACATTATTTAATGCAGTTGTAAATTTTCAGTGTAAATGATTTAATTTGATCGGGGGGGGGGGGGGGCCCTTTAAAGGTGCAGATATGACAATATGCAGATTTAAATATATCAGAGCTGATTGAACACAGATGAGGATATTTCTTCAGAATAAATTATATTTACAGCACACACACACCAAAAAAATTCGGACAAGCAACTTTTTTACTCATACAAGTGAATGACAGATTTACTTGTCCAAAGCAGTGGTTCCCAACCTTTTTCCTTGGGGCCCCCCCATGTACATATTTAACAATCCGTGACCCCCCCCCCCCCCCATATATATATATATATATATTAGGGGTGTAACGGTTCACAAAATTCTCGGTTCAGTACGTTTCGGTACGTTTTTGATACAGCAAAAAGAAAGAAATGCCAGAGAAATTTCCTTGATTTCATTTATTTTATTCTTTTTTTTTGTTTTGTTAAAACTAACATCATAAAGTATGATTTTTTTTTTTACTTTGAGCAATTCTAGAGCTATAATTCACTATTCTTATGAGCATATAAAACAAAACAGCTCCTTGGAAAAAAATAAATGTAATATTGTAGTAGTAGGCTAGTTATAAACAAAGGTTTATTTTATTTCAGATTAACATTTGAGGGCAGCAATTGTATTCATAATGTAAAAATAAAACCGACGTAATGTTACTTGAAGGCATTATAGCCTATTCCTGTCAAACTTCCATGGGTGCAGTTAGTGTTACTACAGTAAATCCATGGTGAATGTTGCAGATCTGTGGACACTGTTTCTTCCAGGTTTCCACATCAGCGCTGTTTGATCCGTTAATAACGGAGAAATGTGAATGTTTGTCACTAGATCTCGCAGCGATGTTATTACTTCAGTGGCGAATTGAAATGGTTTATTTACTGGATCTCTTATTAGCGCTGTGTAGTAACAGCGTCGCATGATCACGATCGGCTCGCGCTGCACTGGTCCAAACTGATAAACGGTCCTTCAACCACACAATAACGAGCAGTTTCGTTCCGCTTGCGTTACGTTTGCCATTTGATGTTGGCCATGTTGTGGTCTCGCCGGCATCTCTTTCATTATGAGCGCGCTTGCCACGCGCAACGCGCCTACATTTGAAATAACGAAATTGTAATTGAAATTCACCTCAAAGAATATCCGCTCCCACGCCACCCCTGTGAACTCTGGCGCCCCCCTGAGGCCAGGTTGGGAACCAATGGTCCAAATGACAAGCACATGAAAAGGCTTAATGTCGAGCCCTGTGAGTCGGAGTTGATAGCAATGACAAAGTGCCAAGGTTATTATTCACCTTATTAGGGCTAAGGGCTATGGTTAGGATAACTCAAGGGCTAGGGTTAAGATAAGGACAACTGAAACTCAACTCGACACTACAAAAAAAACATAATTGACAATGACAATACTTAATGATCACAATTAAACATTAGTGTACCTAATATGTATGATGGGTGTGACAGTGTCACACTTATACCTTATAGTAAGTAGTAAGTGGTGCTTTGCATACCCCTCCCAGCCCCCCACACCCCCCAAAAAAGGGCTGCTGCTTGATGTCGTATTGGTAGTAAAAAATATTGTGGAGGTGGTAAAAAAGGTAGTAAATTAATCTCTATGATTCCTGCATATACCCTGTAGTTGCATTCTCTTATTCTCTCTCGCCACATTTAACTGCATGCCTATTTAAATTAACACAAGTGTACCGGCAGCTCAGAGAGGGACGAGATCGGACTGTACTGAGTTTTGATTCTGTGTTGTGTCTCATGAGACCTGCTGTTTCTGTATTAATCACCATCCATTTGAGAAAAACATTCCTAACAGACTGACAGTTCAAAACCTAATTCATATGCATTTAGCTTCCTTTTGTTTCTAGCTCGTTGATTCTCAGATAAAGTCTTGTGTGAGCCATTTGTCATAAATGGTGTTCTCAGCTTTACACCGTGTCCTACTGTAACTACACGCGACGCGACGCGCGATAAAAGGTTATTTTCCATGTTAATCAGAGTGTTTGTCCTAACGAGCCGCGACGGCGACACGCGACGATTCTATTTTAGAAACGGTTTCTATTTTTCTGCGACGTCGCGCTGGAACAACAAACACAAAGTGTGGCAATGATAATCTCAGGGACTGTTTATGTGCTTTATTTAATGTTAAAAGCGTGTAATGTGACTTTGAATATCATTTAGTGCTCCAGCTTTCAAGCTGTAAAAGCAACAGTGGATAATTCACCTCAGATCTTGAAATTAAACAAATGGAAACAAGAACGTTCAAACTGTGAACAAACAAGTGTATTCTTTGACAAAGATTGTTTTAGTAACTCAGTAGCCTATGTGTTTTTAATAATGTTTAAATAGTGTAATATTTGTGAATTTGATTATGTAGCTACTTATCCATTTTCTTGAGTGCCGTCAAGACCACGAGACTCCGCCCACATGTTGTTCTGATTGGCTGACTCCTCCCACACGCTGTTCTGATTGGCTGTGGGTTTTGATTGATTTCGACGCATCTCTCAGTCGCGTCTAGTGTGGACAGACAAATTATTAGTCGCTGGAATCTTATCGCATCGCGTCTGTTACGACATGGTGTAAATTACATAACAGACACCTTTGTTTGATTGACAGATGTGGTCCTGGAGAGGCTTTCTGTGTCTCACCTGCTCGGGTCAATGAGGTGGCGTTAAATGCAAGTAATGCAATATGCAAACCGACAAGAATGCAGTGCAAGAGATGATCATTATGGGGTTTTTTTGCGTTTGTGTCTGATAATGCAGTAATCTCAACGGTACGTCATAAACCATCAAGACAATCTTTAAACTTCCCTCTTGTACAGAATGAAAAGCAACCCTGTTCTACATCTGTTTGAGCGGCAGATCACAGACTCAGTCATACTCACTGCCGGCCTTTGAAACAGTCACACGTCTTCAGTTCTGTGTGCGATAGCGTTTGATGTTTAACTCGGCCTTTAGAGGAGTGTGTCTCCTGAGAGGCGTCGGTTTCTGCTTTGCTCTAATTTGCAGCATGTATTTGTGCTGCTGCAGTTTATTACTCCTTTAACTCTCAGGGCACTGATGTTCCTGGCGCAGCTTCCCTTGTACAAACCTGAACCTTTTTCTCTTTGGTATTAAAGCATAACTCTCGCCAAAATGCAACCTAAGGTCTTTTTGTGAATCTACCCGAGGCAAACTTTCGTTTAAAAGCATAATTAGGATGGAAACGCCACTTTTAAGATTGCCTTTTGATTCAAATTGCCTTTTGAATGGGAGTGCTTGGGGCACTTCTATGATAGCATCAAAAATCGCTATTTTTAAAACACTAAGAAGGCTCGACACAACATGAAACTTTGCCCGAAGTATCACCAGGGGCTCTACACATGAACTCCAGCATTGACAACATTGTTTGTGTACACAGAGTTTACTAAAAAGAAAGATTTTGAACAACTCACTGTAGCTGTTGTTGTTTCTGTCTGCCGGCATTTTGTCAGTCAAAAATAGTCGATCTCCATCATTGTCCAACTCTGGTTTGAACATAAAAGGCTAAAAGTTTTTGAAATTTTCAGTGCATGAAAAAGGACACAAGCTGTTGAAGCTCCGCCCCCTGTGCCGGGAGCAGCAGCTCACCCTCATAAAGTAACAATTTTAACATGCTATATAAAATATCTGTGGGGTATTTTGAGCTAAAACTTCACATACACACTCAGAGACATCAGAGACTTATTTTACATCTTGTGAAAAGGGCATTATACCACCACTTTAAATTTACTTCAGTATTTCATGTCAGAAGGTTTGGTTTCAGAGAACGCTGGCTCTGACTTTGAGAGTAAATGCATAACAAATGTGCATCCACTATGGTTCAAAAGTTTGTGGTCGGAAAGAAGTCTCTTATGCTCATCAAGTCTGCATTTATTTGATAAAAAATACAGTAAAAACAGTAATATCGTGAAATATTATTGCTATTTAAAATAACTGCTTTCTATTGGAATACATTACAAACTGTTAATTATTCCTGTGATCAAAGCTGAATTTTCCAGTCTTCAGTGTCACATGATCCTTCAGAAATCATTCTAATATGCTGATTTGATGCTCAAGAAATGATGATTAAATTATATCATTATGATAAATGATAATTATGATTATGATCAGTGTTGAAAACAGCTGCTTCATATTTTTGTGGAAACCGTGATTCATTTTATTCAGGATTCTTTGATGAACAGAAAGTTCAAAAATCTGTTGTAACAGTATAAAGGTCTTTACTGTCACTTTTGATCAATTTTATGCATCATTGCTAAATAAAAGTGTTAATTTGAAAAATCTTACTGACTCCACACTTTCTGATTCTGTGGTAACTTTCAGATCTGACATCAGAAAGCAGAAGTCAATGTCGGAAATGACTCACACGGTACACAAACACACTGAGACACACTGCCATTATTTTACAACCACCAACTGATATAATCCCGGCTATGATCGCTCATAAAACCCTCAGCACAAAGCTCACGTTTTCTCACCAGCAGGCTTCACTGTGGTGCACAGTGTTATGTTATGTGTTTCTCACGAAGTAAAGCACTTTTTGCCAGTAAAGACCACGTAAAACACATTTGGTCGGCATCTCCAGGATGACTCAGGCCTGGCTTGAGAAGACGCCACACATGGCATGTAGTCATCGCACGGGACATCTGGCTCCTGGCGCATTCGACTGACTTTCACATGAAAATGCATTTTAAAGCACTTTAAAGGGGTCATCAGATGCAAAATTCACTTTTATATGGTGTTTGCATATAAATGTGTCTTTGCAGTGTGTAGACACA
This sequence comes from Abramis brama, assembly GCF_963993115.1. Lineage (NCBI taxonomy): Eukaryota > Metazoa > Chordata > Actinopteri > Cypriniformes > Leuciscidae > Abramis > Abramis brama. Next base: position 26,677,631 of record NC_139987.1, on the reverse strand, counting down.
ACCACCACACAATGAAAAAATCCATTCACTCCTTTTTTTAATCCTCAAAGTCTAAACACTCTCAATAATCAAGCCGTTTGGATTTTCTGAGGTCATATTGCTCATGCTCCGCCCACGACCGCTGACGTACTGTCCCGTATTAGCATATTTCTGCCCTCAGCCAATCGACAGAGAGGGGGTGGGGTGAGCAGTTGCTCATTATCATTTAAAGAGACATGCACCGAAACGGGTCGCTGTGAACAGAGCTGTTTTTGAGGAGGTAAAAACGGTGTTGTTTTACACAACCATTAACCCTTTAGAACCTGAAGCTGAAGTAGGTGTTTTTCCACATATTTAGATTTTTTTGACTGTGACATTCTCAAACAATGTGCTATCTTCATGTGCAAGGTGTCATCTTTTTCAGAAAAAAATAAGCTTTCAACAAATTACAGTTATTGACAATTACTGTGTGTGGTGAGTTTGTAAATAGAATTTAAATAGACAAAAATAAAAAATAAACGAGTATAAATTTACTGATTTTTATTTTAGAAAAAACCTGAAAAATCGAAAAGAAACTAACACTTTAAAGTAGAAAAACGAATTATAATACATATATACAATCTTTTTTGTGACATTGGGACGCACAGTTTTCATTTAGGACACTTTTTTTTTCATACACGCACACACACACACATGCATGCATACATAGGCACGCACACATACACATGCATACACCACATGCGTGAAAGAGTAACGGCCATCCGCCTCCCAAGTTTCATTAAAAATCATCCCAATCCCCTCTTCTGCTGTCTACCACTTCTTTCGCCATGTATTTGTTCGTTTCTTTTATTATTTTATGCAATCCAAAACACTGCCGCGCTTCATATCTCTCTGTTCAAATCCTTCCTTCCCGCTCTGCCAGAAAGCTGCTGTCATTTGCTGAAGGAATAAAATTACCGTAATAAGCTGTGTATTGCTGAAAAGCACATTTTGTCTACTGTCAGGGGCAATTTGAATGGTTCTGATAGTGCAAACGGTCGAAGAGTTACGGTAAAATGAATACAGCTTGCTGGTTTGTGTCGGCGACGACACAGCCGGTTTGAAAGGGTTAAGGAATTTTAACCAAAGTATATTACAAACTTTACATGAACACCCTAAAGAATCATACCAACTTGTGGAAAATGGGCATCCATAAAGGCTGATTGCGAGAATTAGTAACACGAATCGTCTGCGTTTAATTTGAGAGCCAAATGTTGACACAAATCTAGCTGGCATCGTAAGAGACTAGAAGAATTAGTCAGGCTTTTGTTTGTCTGTTCTGTGTGACTCATTGTAGAGATATTTAATTAGTGCTAGTCAACATCTCTAATGCTTCTGTGCCACGAGAAGCCCCAGATCACAGCATGTGTGTGTGTTGATGCTCTTTTAGTGCGCACTTGTGAGACACGTTCTGGCTTGTTGCAGACACTGGCGTTCTCCAAACTCTTGGTGATCATCTTCAGTATTGTAGGGATTTTTCAAAACCTCAAACCCTCTTTATTACGTTTTGGCTGTTATCTCGTCTGCTAAATGTTTTCTCTGAGATCTTGGGCTGAAGAATTTTGTCTGACGGACGATAAAATAAGAAGAAAAAAAATACACTGACTTAAACTACCATTCAAAAGTTTGGGGTTGGTGAGATTTTGCAGTGTTTTTGAGAGAAGTCTCTGCATTTATTGGATCAAAAATACAGTAAAAACAGTAATATAGTGAACTATTATTGCAATTTAAAAGAACTGTTTTCTATGTGAATATATAGTGAAGTGTAATTTATTCCTGTGATCAAAGCTGAATTTTCAGCATCATTACTCCAGTCTTCAGTGTCACATGATCCTTCAGAAATCATTCTAATATGATGATTTGATGCTCAAGAAACATTTATGATTATTATCAGTGTTGAAAACAGTTTTTTGTGGAAACTGTGATCATTTTTTGATGAACAGAAAGTTCAAAGGAACAGCATTTATTAGAAATAGAATCTTTTATAACATTATTAATTTCTTTACTGACACAATTGAATGTGTTCTTCATATAAAAATGCGCAGCTCACGGTCCGTCAGTTTGTGGAGAAACACTTATAATAATGTTCAAGTGAGGTCTATTTCAGTTTAGCATGTGTCCCTGTTTGATTTGTTCTGCGATTGCCAATAAATCATGTTGACAGGCTTCCCAGAGACACACCGACATGGACGCTGCCTGTTGCACCGGCTGAATATTCACTGTACGTTTCGTGTATATTGAGACTGACAGAGCGATCTGGGATGTTCTTGCTGCTGCTTCTCCGCTTACGTTTCATAGAAAAGAGGATAAGAAAAGATCTGATTGATCGAGCAGAGAGAGCGAGAAAGAGAGAGAATCGGAACCGCAGTGCAATGTTACTCGATTCATTTTTTAAATATTAAAGTAAATATTCTGGGTTAAATAAATCTTAAGATCTATCAACAAAATCTGTGCATGTTTATTATCACAGATCATAATTTCAACCCTCTGTTTGTAGATTAACAAAAGTAAAATAAATGTAAAATACATTTATAGTGAGATAATTCGTAATTAAAAATTGCACTTGCAGTGATGAATTATAAGTTACATATTTTTAAACATACACTATCATTCAAAAGTTTGGGGTAGGTAAGAGTTTTTGCGATGCCGCCGTTGTTTATGCTAACTGGGAAACGCGAAGCTAACGTTATCTTGTTATTGCGTCCTTGTATGGGAGCTATAGTAACCTCAGATTGCAAAATGATTTTAAGATAATTTTTCTCTTTTTCTGCATTCTGTTCTGCAATATATAAAAGCACACTGTAAAAAATGTAACCGTGATTTTTACGGTAAAAAAACGGCAGCTGTGGTTGCCAGAACTTTACCGTAAAAAATACGGTAGCAACCCGTTATTGGTTTTACAGACTTAACTTAAAATTTACAGTAATAAACCGTATTTTATTATCTGATAAAATGTGAATTTACCGTCCTATTGAAGTATTAATATCTGTTTTGTACCATTGTAATACACTGATAACCACCAATCACAGCAGTGATGATAGTCACATGATCAATCAAAGCTCATCACAAGCAGCTCTTCCACAAGTAAGTTAATACTATAGAAGCTGCACAGTGTCATTCACACAAACATTAAACACCATCACGGTAACACACATGAAATTTTAAAAATGCAATAAACATAAACAAGTAACATAAAACCCTAATGTACATAACTGATTAGAAAAAACGAAGAAAACTATGAAGAAACATAGTTATTTCAACAAAAATACATCAAATGTGAAGTGTCACACAAGGAATTGTGGGAATGTCAATTTATGTTTATAGGGAGGGTCTAGCTAGCCTCCGTTTTGTTTGACAACAATTCGAATGTCAACAAGAAGTTACGACTCCCGGCATCGCTTAGAGCACCTTTAACTTTTTTACTGTATTTACTGATCAAATAAATGCAGCCTTGATGAGCAGAAGAGACTTTTAAAAACATTAAAAACTCTTTCCAACCCCAAACATTTAAGCATTTATAAATGCAAGACTTCCATTTAAACTACATTATAGAAAATGCTTTGGTTTGTTTTCACAAACTGAAGAATACGTTTATTTTCTGTTATAACTGACAAAAAGGAATTTATTTTACTGAATTTCACACAAAGCAGAAAAAGCCTACTTTTTAATGATAATGCAAGTAAAATACTTAAATGTGAAAATTTGTATTTTTCTGCTAATACATTTTCAGTCTGTTGCTTTTTTTTTTTTTATCATTTATTTATAAACTTTTTTAAAGAATTAACAGAAAGTTTCATACAATTTAAGTTATAGCTTTTCCCCCCTTTATAACCCTTTCCGCCAAAATAATTAACCATACATTACATAAAGGTTAAGACAATAATAATACTCATAATAACAATTTTAAAAAAATAATAATAATAAAATTAATCTAATACATAGCCAATAATACAATTTCCTGACATATTCGTGGTCCGTACACAATTATAAGCAAAACTCCAATTGGTGATTAATATTTAACATTGATCAATAAGTGTGAGAGTCTTCATCTTCTCAAAATATGTAATCATGGGTTGCCAAATCTTATAAAAAATTTGGACAGATCCTTTCATTAAATATTTAATTTTCTCTAATTTTAAGTATGACACTAGATCACATAACCACATTGAGGCTTTAGGCGGGCTTGTAGACTTCCACTCCAATAATATTCTTCTTCTCGCTAGTAAGGTGGCAAAAGCAATAACATTTTTTACTTTATTTGTCAGTGATACTCCATGTTCTGGTACTCAAAAAATTGCAATTTCAACACTGGGTTTTACATCCAAATTAAAGGCCTCATTTAGTCTGTTGCTTTTTAGTGCATTTCAGGCTTAGATGTGTTGCTCTTAATAATAATACATAGAAAATACAGACAAACTCCATTAAGCCTCTGCTTTGTTGATTGTGAAGTATTTAGAAGTGAATAAGTCTAACAGGTCCTCACAGTTGCAATGCAGTCACCAATACAGTGATGTGATTATGGGTTGTGGTGATAATAACCCTGATGCAGAGAGACTGAATGCTGCATGTTGTCATGTTGCACACAAGTGTTTAAAGTGAATATTTTCTTTCTTTATAGACAAACACTGATGACATTGAGTAAGGGTGTAACGAGACCCTCATGTCATGATTCGATACATATCACGATACTGAACTCTATTATTGCGTTACACATATGATAAATGGTTAACAAAAAATGCACTGTTGATTAAAATGCTAAATATGATATTACATTGTGTGTGTAAATGAATTGGCTTGAAATGCTGGAAACCCAAAGCACAGGACAATAGAGACACCAGAATAACAATATTCATGATTCTGAAGCTGAAAATACAGAATTATTTTAGACGAATATTCTTGCACTATAGATATATTTAAAATAATATAGGCCACTTTTTACACAAATATTCCCCCATTTTATTATAATACATTATATTTAACATTATATATAGTAGTTAAATATAGTATTGATACTAAAACTAAAAAAAAAAAAAAAAAATTAGATATAAATAAATAAATATAGTAATATTAGTAATATTATTAGTAATAAATAGTCATTTTTATTTTGGGTGAATTATCCATGATACATATTGTTGCATTTTTTGTATTGCGATATATTGTGACACGGTATATTGTTACACCCCTAACATTGAAAGCACGATTAATTTGTCGATTTGATAAGCTCAAACAATCCTGTGTGAATCATAAACACCCGTCGCTGAAACTCGAGTAGATGATTTCCTGATATGAAAGGAGTTCAGAGCTCATGTTTCAGAGGCCTGTGCTCGTCTCAATATTAAAAAGCACCGGGTCTCTAATGGCCAAGGGTTCAGTTCATTTAGCCTGAGTTAAGATGCCGCAAAGGTGAGATATAAAAGAAGCACGCAATCTTATCTCTTACACATAGCCAGGAGAGAGATGGTCTCCTTTGAGCTATTACACTCAAACCTGCTTCATTTCAATATGAAAGTGGACAGCTGCATCCAGAGCGTATCCCAGCTCCCATTGCACCAGTGGTCTGAATGGAAACGGCCCCTTCAGAAAGCATCCCATCATTCATGTCTTCTCTCCGGCGCTCGCTTGATAGCCCGCCTCATTAGCATTCCTCGCGTCAGAGCATGCAGGCTTTATTTGCTATTACTCGAGCTGCAGCTTGAGATACGTCTCCACTGTTATTATTCAGAGAGATTTATTTATATATTTATTTCTGGCCTCGTGGATGACATCTTTGGCATTTATTTCCTAGGCAACTGCGTTTTCCATGTGCTCTTTAGCCCAAGGTCCTTATAGCCCGGCACACTCAGTGCGCTTTAATGCCCCGACAAGTGCGTTCACGAATCGATCTGCCCGAGGTGATGTCATCAGTGCACTAAAACACAGAACTGGAGAAACGAGGGAAAACTGGCCCACAGCCATGATGTGAGAAGGACAATATTTACTGTCTGCGACGTATGTGTGCGAGTCCTCCTTTAAATAGATGAGAATAGAAAGTTTGTGTTTGTTGCCTTGAGCTTGACGTCTTTCAGCGATCAGAGCCACCAGTGTTTCCATCACCTATCTTCTGTTTTAGCAATGGAGAAGCTCCTAAATACATTTTAACCAAAACAATATTATTTCTGTAATATATTTTAATGTGTTCCATTAGGGCTGGGTATTGACACAAATTTCACAATTCGATTCGATTTCGATTCAATATGGATTATTTTGGATATCAGGGACAATACATGGCAAATTTTCGCAAGGAAAACAAATCTCTTCACTAATGCTGTAAACTATGGGAGTCAGTGGTAGCCTATAGGCTTCATTAGCCTACTATGATATTGAAGGTAAAAATTAACTGATTTGTATACAAACACTTAAATTAAACTTTTTTTTATTTTTATAATAATAAAGTTATATGAAATATAAACATTTCAATGGTGGCTGTCATAAAAACCTGCCAGATTTATTCAAACATGCATTAAATATTGAAGAACATTAAAAATTATAATGAATATGTAATATGGTGCATATATTTAGCAAGATTCTCCTCTCTAGAGTTCATTTTTCCAGCTGACTGACGAGTTTATGGTCACTGGATATGTTTTTTCTGAGGTAAATGTGACGTTTACAAGCTGATTTACTGACGTCTTTCCACGGTTGAAACACTGATTGAGCGACTCCATGTCACATGATACGGATTTCGGTAAGTTGTACTCTATCTTTTAACACACTTTCAGAAGCTCATTCATGTTTATTTCGCGCTGTAACTGGTGTTATTAAGGCGGAAGAGAAGATCATGTGCTTCTCTAGAGCGATCTCACGCCACAGCGCCAAAACGGTATTTATATTTTTGAATTTCGAAGAAAATGGACGTAATTTGAAATCTGAGACTTTGTTTCATATCAAGAGTAACAAAGCACAAAGATTATTGCGATTTATTGGATTGGATGCGCGCAACAATGTTCCATTCATTCATCAACTGAAAACAGGATGACTAGCCTAATCGATTCTTGGGATTTAAGAATATATATCGCTTCATAAAAATGAGAATCGATTAAAATCGAGAAATCGATATTTTTTACCCAGCCCTATTTTCCATTGCTAAAATAACATTCAATACAATAAGGTTCATTAGTTAACATCAGTTAACTACCTTAGTTAACATGAAATATGAATGAACAATACTTCTACAGCATTTATTAATCTTAGTTCATATTAATTTCAACATTTACTAATGCATTATTAAAATTATATTTAGCATTAGTTAATGCACTGTGAACTAACATGAACAAACAATAATCAGCTGTATTTTTTATTAACAAACATTAACAAATATTAATAAATACAGTAACAAATGTATTGCTCATTGTTAGTTCATGTTAGTCAATACATTAGCCTAACTAATGTTGACCAATTACCTTTATTATAACAAATTTCTTTCTGTGAATGTTTATCGTCAGCAACTTCATCGCAATAAAAATTGTATCAATTTGTGATTCAGACATTAATTTAGTATCTAATCTGTCTTTTTGATTGATTCGTTAAAAGAATCTGCTCCTAAGAGTCATTTGTTTGTGAGTCTGTTGAACTGCTTTTATAGTGAACTGGGTTGTGTCTGAATCGCCCCCTATTCCCTCATTCCCTATCCCTACATTACTCCACTAATATAGTCCTTAAAGGAGGGAATGACAATGAGTGAGTGAATTCGACATAAACTATGTATAAACCTTAATTAAACAATTTAATAATCAATTAAAAATTTAATTTAAAGCCACTGTAGCCACATTGGACCTTAGCGGTTTGGAAAATTGATGGATGGATGATTCAGTTGCGGGCGCGGCAATTCATTCGAGGCATGACTTTCACAGTGCATTATGGGTATTCTCTAGCCGTCAAGCTTGCATCAGTTTTTACACTCTTTATTGCAGTGCGCTGTGGGATTGAATGAGTGCACTCGATGGTTTCAGACACCACTACAAATGGCTGTTCCCTAAAATAGTGCACTATTTAAGGCTATGAGGAGTGATTTCAGACACAGCCCTGGTTCTTTTAAAGTCCCCAATAATATTATAACACCAAAATGACATATATGTTTTTTCCTTGAAAAAAAAATGTCTTCATGCCTTAAAACATGGGTCACCAAACTAAGGCCCGCGGGCCGACTCAGGCCCGCCACCCCCCTTTGACTGGCCCCCCAGCCCCTCTGCCCCCCACTACTTGAACCGGCCCTATGAGGCAATACCCAAAAGTCGCCATGGACGGTACGTCATGGTACGGGCGTCACGGTTTGGTGCATACATTTACACGGAGAATACACGGTATAAAAATAAATAAAACTCGCATGCAATTTAATTAATGTAATGCGGAACTACTGTTAGATACGCGGATTCTTTAGGGACACCTAATCTGTAGCTCCGCCTTAGCTCTGAAGCAGACTGCGATGGTAAGATTGCTATGCTGGAATATGTTGAGATGGGATGTAGTGGAGGCTAAACGCACGTAAACGACGTTTACGCACCTCCCAAAATTCGGAAATAGCGTTTGCCCACCTCCAAAGTGCGTTTATCCACCTCTAAATTGCGTTTATCCACCTCCAAAGTGCGTTTATCCACCTCTAAATTGCGTTTATCCACCTCCAAAGTGCGTTTATCCACCTCTAAATTGCGTTTATCCACCTCTAAATTGCGTTTATCCACCTCCAAAGTGCGTTTATCCACCTCTAAATTGCGTTTATCCACCTCTAAATTGTGTTTATCCACCTCTAAATTGCGTTTATCCTCCTCTAAATTGCGTTTATCCACCTCCAAAGTGCGTTTATCCACCTCCAAAGTGCGTTTATCCACCTCTAAATTGCGTTTATCCACCTCTAAATTGCGTTTATCCACCTCTAAATTGCGTTTATCCACCTCTAAATTGCGTTTATCCACCTCTAAATTGCGTTTATCCACCTCTAAATTTCATGTTATTTGAGCGGACTTTGCTTTTCCAGTGCGTGATCGCCGATCGGTACATGATTCGAGCATTTGGGCCGTTAACGACTGAGCAGAACGCGCAGCGCAAACATTGAGCAGAGAGCACAGCGCGCCGACACACACACATACACACACGGAACAAAGAGAACGGCGCACACACGGAGCAGAAAACACACGCTCGTGAAGTTACTAAACAAGCTGCGCGAAAATGAAACTTGATCTCTGCCGCAATAGGAAATCATTAAAACGAGGCAAAAAAAGTGATTTAAAAAAAAAAAATGAATTACAGGCAGCTGGTTTAATGTAGGGAGCATGTCAAAACCCAACTGTACAGGAGATTCAGAGGGAATCAAGCCTGCACCAGGTTAAAGACTTTTCCCTCTACAGGGAAACACTGATCCACATTTTTCTGATAGACCAAACAACTAATCAATTAATCGAGGAAATATTCAACAGATTAATCGACTATGAAAATAATCCCAAATCCCTAATCATTATGCACAAGTGCATTGCATTGGAAGCCCTGGATATAAGCCTCCCTCTCGATCTCTCTTAAATATTTTTGTTCTCTCTGTTTTGTCATTTAGTAAACTTTATAGATTTCAACCATATTATTCCTTCTTGAGTCTCTTTAACAAGAACTCAGATTAATGTATGAATTGAATAGTGATTGTGTGACTTATGATGAGGGAACAACCAGTGATACCCTTGGTAGTACCATCAAATGATAACCTATAGCGATGTCATCAGGATACACATACACCAGTAGGCAGTGGCCCACCTTACTGGGTGACCAAGTTGTGGTCCACCAGAATTTATAGTTTACCCACCTCTTTTTTTACCACTACACCACTGGTTGAGAGAGAGGTGTGGGCGCGATCGAAAAGTCGTAAAGTGTTTACTTATATTTGTGCGTGTGTGTGTGTGTGTGTGTGTGTGAGTGTGTGAGGCGCGGCCGCGATCGAACAGTGGAAACATACTCGGTCATTTAGTTTATGCAGGACATCATTCAAACTGCAAAGTGTTTGTTACTGTTAATTACATTTTTAAGGAAAACAAATATATTAATCTGAAATGTAGCAGATTAATTTTCAATTCATTCAGGTACAATTACCAAACATATCAAGGTATTTTTATGAATTGAATTAATGAACTAATTATATAAAACTATTGTCAGTGCACTACACATAAACTGGTTCTATGCCTTTACTTTACTTTATTAATAAAACTTATTTTAAAAAAAAATACAAGGCTTAAGACATTTATTTTTCTTTTGGTGGACCAGCCTGAGACGTGCACAAGCCTTCTGCATTTTTGTTTTGCTTTTCCCTCCATTGTACCGAACTCGTACCGAACCGTGATGTCTGAACCAAGGTATGAACCGAACCGGGATTTCTGTGTACAGAGAGTGCAGAGTTTTCAAAGAATAGTGGACCAACGATTATTTGTGAAGAATAACTTTAATTAAAACAAGTGTGAAGACTCGATTACAACTTTTGCAAACCACTAGTAAAGATAAACAAATATGTGCCAGGAATCAAGTGTTGATATAGTAGTGTGGATATAGTAGTGTGGATATAGTAGTGTGGATGGCTGTGCCAGGCTAGTAATCTCTACTAAACAATGAGGCCTGCTGGTGGTCATTTTGGTCTGGGTCATACAATTCTATGTTATATAGCTGACCCGGCCCCGGCCCCCCATCACAGTCAGGAACAATAATGTGGCCCCCAGAGAAAAAAGTTTGGTGATCCCTGCTTTAAAATATCTTGAATGTAACTCGACACCCGTGCCTCATTTAGCATACGCGGGTCTATGAATATGCAAATGAGCCCCGCCTCCACTCACTCACTCAGCTCAGAGATCCACTGGTTGACGATCACACGTTGATCTGATTGGTTACAAGGTAGTTTGTGACGTCAGAAACGCCAGCGATTTCAAAGCGTGTTTTTGAGACTGTCTTTGGTTCACTGCAGTTTTAAGGAGAAAATACTTAGCAATGCTGTCGACTTATGAATTTACACATGGTTTGTCTTAAAGCATATTAAAAACACCACATAGACACATAAACAACATTAAAAGCTTGATTTACACCACAGGGCGACTTTAATGAATCATTCAAAAATACTCACAAGTTATCTGGCAAACTCACTGAATCAACACCTGACTCACATACTGAACTTTTTTTTATTAATGTCTGTGTCAAAATTAAGTAGACTTTGTGTACTTTGTGTAAATTAAATAAATGAATTCTACTTTAATAAAAAAAACATTAAATCGGACGGTCAGTATGATTTTACAGTCTTAGTCCTGAAGAGCACACACATTATAATTGTGTATTTGTGCCGTGTAAACATGCAACAGAAAAGCCCGGCTTCATTCATGCTAAGCCAAACATCACCACGGGAAACACAGTTCTGGCACACATGATAAACGGCTCTCAGTCAGAAGTAATTGGTTTTAATAGTGGAAAAATATCCACAGCATGTGTTTATCTTTCTGCAAGTTACCTAATCAGACCTGTTAAAACCTGCTGTCATTTAAAACCATATGAGATCTTTCTCGTATACTGATGTTTGCTAGGTCAAGCATCAATATTAATATACTGCTCATACTTATGGTTAAGCATTTGAACAAACCCCTAAATTATTTTAGTATGCTACATTTTGGCGTATAATTAATCTAATACATGGAGAGGTGAAGCTGTTTTGAAAGAGGGATCCAAACCATATAGACCTGAATCTCTGTTTTAATAATAGGAATCAAACGCTTCAGATGTTTATTTCACTATTTATATGGCAAACATTGGCTTTTATTGGGTTATATGATAGTGACACACAATCTTTTATCTGTTTGTTGTGGTAGTTGCATATTTGTGACCACTAGGGGGATGCAGTCTACAGCATGACCGTCTAAATCCTTATTACGGCTCATTCATTGCCATGTACCTTTCACATGCTTTCAAACTAAACAGTTTTCTATGTAAAGCTGCTGTCGTTATCCTGAAATGATGACGTGACGTGCACTAAATGTGATCCCTAATTTCTTCTGTTCATTCTGTACCTTTAGAGAGCAGAATTATTAGGACATGAAAGTGAATTTGTATGCATCAGCTGAGGTGAAGTCGTGCGTAGGCTGTCTGTCGGGCTAAAGTGCCCCGTTAAAAGCAAATAGGAGGCCTAATTACAAAAGAAGCCCGAAATAAATGGGACACAAGGAGGGACTGATGATTTTTTCACTCACTAATGTAAAAAAAAGTCTTGTCTAATGCTTCTCATAATGAGACCGGGACAATCAGCTGACACAGTTTCCTCAGAGTCAGTGTTTTTATGGTATAGGTCACTGGATTTGTGTTTCTTCATTTGTTTGCGCTGCTTTACGGCTAATTGTTTGTCTAGATATCCAGGGTGTATTAAGGGCTCTAACATTTAAGAGCAGTGGCAATAATCACAATATTGCGATTTTTGCAGTGCAGTTATTTAATATTACATAAGTTGTCTTATGGAAATGGATATATTTGACAGTTAAAGCCACACCGCGGAACTTTTGCGGGCGCTAGGGGCGCTAGACCTGTAACTTTCACGTCTAGCGCCCCTAGAGGCCACAAGCGCCGCAGCACTGTCGCAAAAGTCTGCTCCATGAGTATATCAGAGCCTATGGTCACGTGATGGCCGTAAAGCGATACGTTCTCCAGGTCACATGACCTGGCCAACGACAGTCCGTCTTCTCCAAACTTACATAGGCGGTATTTCAAGAGGGCAGCCCCGCTCGGAGCATTAATAGTGTCAAACGCTGTATATTGGCCTGAGGAATCATTTAAAATAACTCGTATGCGTCAACTCTTTAGGTCACAAAGTCCGCGGTGTGGCTTTAAGCACTGAGTTTGAGTTGGGATGCAGATGTAAACAACAGTAACGTCTGTAAGAAGTGTAAATATTTATAAGGAAAAATGCAAATGTTCTGACAGTGTGGCTGAGTTGCGAATCTCTACAGCGCTTGATTTCATCATGCATTTGTAGATCCTGGTAGTTTTATTGTTGCTTTTGAGTATTTTTATATTGATATTGTGTGAAGTTGTATTGCCAATATTTGTTTTTATTAGAGATGCATGATATATATCGGCCACCATATCAGTATCGGCCGATATATATAAAAATGTTTAAGTTATCGTTATCGGCCCGATAAGAAAATTTGGCTGATATCTTAAAGCCGATAAATAATGTATTATTTCCTTCAGCTGAGACACTTCAGATGCAACATGAGGGTTTTGAATTGCTTGAAATATGATTGGAATCACTTCAAAACAGGAAAATACAGTTCAGTGCAACATGTGCAGCGCAAGTCATATCAGCTACATAAAATTATAATGAGAACATCATAATTGTGTGCTTGTGACATGGATTTAATGGTGAGACTTTTGTTTTTGTAATGAGGCTCTTAAAAATTATATAAAAATTTGGATTTAGATTTATCGGCCAATATATCGGTTAGCGACTTTCAAATATAAAGAATTATCGGTTATCGTTATCGGCCCAAATGTTCATATCAGTGCCTAGTTTTTATGCTTGTGACGCAATTTTGAGTTGCATTTCATGTGTGAAAAGTGCTATACAAATAAATGTTCATTGTTTTATGGTAGTGCTCGTCAATATGACTGTAAAATACCTAAATGGTTTAGTTATAATAGGGTATTTGTTATGAAAAACACATTTAATATAAATATAAAATAAATATAAATGCAAAAAACTGTAATATTCCATTACTCCTATAATACATTATACATGACTATATTAATATACTAACATCCAATATGGATATAAAATCCATAGTTCCATAGCCAAAATTCCATAGTTACTGTTAGCGTTACTATAGTAAATCCATGGTAAATGCTGGTGATTTGTGGATTGTAAAGCCTTCTAACAGGATCGTCAAACTGTTTCTCCACTTTTGTGATGTTTCGTTCCGCTTTTGGTGCATTTGATGTTCCTCATGTGCAACAGAAATATCAGTGCAACTTTACAGTGGCACCAAATTTTAATCGCACTGGCACAAAAAAAAGGCAAAACCATGTAGTCGCAGTCTAGAGGTGTTCCAACCACGGTGTAAAACCTCTCATTTTTGTTAGATGTTGACAATAGTGTCCGTTTTTACTGCATTAAGTGCATTTAATTGCATTAAGTAATAGTTGTCATTGACATGCTGCCCTAACTTTAAAGGGTAACTCTCGCCAAAATGCAGCCTAGGGTCTTTTTGTGAATCTACCCGAGGCAAACTTTCGTGTAAAAGCATAATTAGGATGGAAACGCCACTTTTAAGATTGACCGTATTTTCGTTTTAGGTTAAAATGCCTTTTGAATGGGAGTGCTTGGGGCACGACTATGATAGCATCAAAAATCTCTATTTTTAAAACACTAAGAAGGCTCGACACAACATGAAACTGTGCTGGAAGTATCACCAGGGGCTCTACACATAAACTCCAGCATTGACAACATTGTTTGTGTACACAGAGTTTACTAAAAATAAAGATTTTGAACAACTCACTGTTGCTGTTTCCGTCCACCGGCATTTTGACAGTCAAAAATAGTCGATTTCCCAACAAGAATGAACTGACTCTGAATTTTAGTATTGTTTCTTATATGAGGATCCTTTTTCAAATACAAGGTCAATATTGATTTTCACTAATGACAAAACAACAAATTATCCATGAATTTATATGGAACTGAGCTTTAGGAGCTTTCCATCTTTACTCTCCTCCCTGTTACGTTGCATTCGGAGATCGACTATTTTTGACTGACAAAATGCTGGAGGACGGAAACCGCAACAGTGAGTTGTTCAAAATCTTTATTTTTAGTAAACTCGGTGTACACAAACAATGTTGTCAATGCTGGAGTTCATGTGTAGAGCCCCTGGTGATACTTCGAGCAAAGTTTCATGTTGTGTCGAGCCTTCTTAGTGTTTTAAAAATAGCGATTTTTGATGCTATCATAGTCGTGCCCCAAGCACTCCCATTCAAAAGGCAATTTGACTGAAAACGAAAATACGCTCAATCTTAAAAGTGGCGTTTCCATCCTAATTATGCTTTTAAACGAAAGTTTGCCTCGGGTAGATTCACAAAAAGACCCTAGGTTGCATTTTGGCAAGAGTTACCCTTTAAATGTTCAAATTTACAACCATGTAGAAAACAGAATAATGATTTTATGTGCTTATTTTGAATCTATTATATTAAAATTGTTAATATTATTATTTTATTTGTCCATCACTGTCAATCAGGCCACTGCCAGCAGTTGTTCCCATTTTTTATTGTGCTGTGGCTGTACAATGTGACGTTACACCATTACACAAAACAAAGAGAGTCGTGTTCAGTATTAACTCTGTTACTGTGGAGTTCACCATGTGAGCGAGTGAGTGTTTGTAATCACATATTTGGCACCGACTAGGCATTTTAATATTGAATGTTGCCAAGAGACTGTTTTGTTTGCAATTTGACAGACATTGTGCATTGATATAACGCGTGTCCTATCGTAAATATCATAACATCATCCCTCTAGACAAGCAAACACTTGTGTACACATGGCACAGTCTGCCAACAATCAAAAAAGCGTTAAAGCATGTAACATTTTCCGCACAGTTTGCTATAAACGCATCACAGACTCAAACTTTAACAGTGTCTTTGAACTCCAGATGTGTCTGAAAACTAATTTGCTATTCGTCAAATTACAGCTCTCGTAACGAATGCCACAGTACCAGATTTGGTTGCTTTAAACGTGCTGTAACCAGAATCAAGTATTAAAAGAGTTACGCCTCATTTATAAGAACTGGGTGAGAGGTTTACTGTCACCGTGTGGTTAGCATGCTAAAATGGATTTCATATTCTGTGGCTTAGCTTTGATCCGAGCTGTGCGTGGCATCTGGCCCGACCCATCCGACAGCGCTTTGGCTCTGTAAAGTTGTTTTAGACACTTAACGGCATGTTTTCTGACGCAAGCGGAGACCAGCATACACCAAACCTCATTATAAAGCTTGAAATAACAGTCAAGGTTGGCCCTGGTGAATATGAACATAAGCAATATCATGCATTAAAAATATGTTTGCAATTAGTTGTGGGCTCATAACGCTTTATGAGACACCTTAGAAAAGGATAGTGAAATTAAACGACACCCAAATTGGGACCTAGCTGACAAGATCATTTTTCCACATTGGTTTGATATTTGTCAGTTTTATATTGCGAGAACATTCTTTTAGTTATAAACAAACAATTAAGAAAAATAATAAACAACTATTTCCTAAAGGGGTCATGAACTGCATTGTTTTATTGTTTAAAAATGTTTCCTGGGGTGCACTTATAATGTTAGTATGATTTTTACTTCAACAAATGTAAACGCCCCCCTTCTGTGATTGGCTGCTGAGAGACTTCAGTGTAAACGTCCACTGCTGTGATTGGCTGCTGAGAGACTCCCACTGCTGTGATTGGCTGCTGAGAGACTTCAGTGTAAACGCCCACTGCTGTGATTGGCTGCTGAGAGACTTAAGTGTAAACGCCCACTGCTGTGATTGGCTGCTGTGAGACTTCAGTGTAAACGCCCACTGCTGTGATTGGCTGCTGTGAGATTTCAGTGTAAACGCTCACTGCTGTGATTGGCTGCTGAGAGACTTCAGTGTAAACACCCACTGCTGTGATTGGCTGCTGAGAGACTCCCACTGCTGTGATTGGCTGCTGAGAGACTTCAGTGTAAACGCCCACTGCTGTGATTGGCTGCTGAGAGACTCCCACTGCTGTGATTGGCTGCTGTGAGACTTCAGTGTAAACGCCCACTGCTGTGATTGGCTGCTGTGAGATTTCAGTGTAAACGCTCACTGCTGTGATTGGCTGCTGAGAGACTTCAGTGTAAACGCCCACTGCTGTGATTGGCTGCTGAGAGACTCCCACTGCTGTGATTGGCTGCTGAGAGACTTCAGTGTAAACGCCCACTGCTGTGATTGGCTGCTGAGAGACTCCCACTGCTGTAATTGGCTGCTGAGAGACTTCAGTGTAAACGCCCACTGCTGTGATTGGCTGCTGTGAGACTTCAGTGTAAACGCTCACTGCTGTGATTGGCTGCTGTGAGACTTCAGTGTAAACGCCCACTGCTGTGATTGGCTGCTGTGAGACTTCAGTGTAAACGCCCACTGCTGTGATTGGCTGACAGCTTTGCATATGAAATAGCTAGTATTACATGTGGAACTCTCTCGAAAACTTTTGCACGTTTTTTACTATTACAGCTCTCGGTGTTAACTACTTGTGAAAAGTGATGAGCATAGCCGATCACAGACGTGTATGCAGTGATCTCGTCATTGTAACTTGATTTTCTTCTGCAGAGGCGGTCTTTCACTACCTTATTACATCATAAAGAGGCACATAAATTTTGGACTAACAAGGAAGTTTTCAGTTCTGAAACTTTCAGGATATTCTTCTAATATGATGACCTCTTATATGTCAAAACCTCAAGGAAAATTTGATTTCTCAGTTCATGACCCCATTAAGCTAAATATATATATATATATACAGAGTTACATTTGTAAGTTTTATATTGTGAAAATATTAACAAGAAAATATTAACTAGAATAGTATAATATTCTTTTTGTACTAAGTACTTTTAGTTTTTTGTTTAAACAAACAATTAAATAAAATAAAATAATAATTCTTAAATTATTTTATAAGTATTAAATCAATGTAATACATTTACAGTAGTTTATACTTGTTTTTTATTTGAACCTAAATATATATATATATATATATATATATATATATATATATATATATAATATTTTTTTACATTTATCAAAATATAATATAATGTCTGTTATATTCACTTTAGTGATTGACCCTCTGGTAGGAATCATTGGCACTTTCCTCAAATCTGAATGTCTCGGCCCATTACAATCTTTCAGACTGTGATTGGTGCATTATTGCAAGCTTAGCGTGAAATTCCGAGTTTTTTAATTAACCCTGGCGGGCTATGAAAGGCCTATTAAAACGCACCAATCCATGTCTGGAAAGTCATTTCAATCCTCTCCGACAGCTCTTTGTTTTCTGGCATGCGAGAGCGGCTTAGCCCAG
The DNA here is from genome assembly GCF_963993115.1 of Abramis brama. Taxonomy (NCBI): domain Eukaryota; kingdom Metazoa; phylum Chordata; class Actinopteri; order Cypriniformes; family Leuciscidae; genus Abramis; species Abramis brama. The sequence continues at coordinate 26,659,526 of NC_139987.1, read as the reverse complement.
CCTCCCACCGCACCGCAAACGGAGAGAGAGGGAACGTGTGAGGGAATTATTGGGAGCAGCCGGGATGCCGGGACTCGACTGACGCATGCAGGGCATCTGATGACGTGTGGAGCGAGAGACTCCCGAACCTCTGCACTCCTTCTTCTTACACATCAGCGTTTTATCCCTCCCTTCACACTAACCCTGCCAGCCTGTTCATTAGGAGATATTTTTCTGCTGAAATTCAGACGTCATCACTCAGCACATAGTCAGATTGAGCATTTGTCTTTAATTCTCCCGCATTCACTGTGGATTCAGAGGTTTATTTGTTTTCATAAGCCACCATCAGCGTTCACAGATCAACCAGAAGAGAAGTTATTTGTACTTAAAAGTATCTGTGTAAATATTCGATCTATATCATGTATGTGTATATATATATATATATATATATATATATATATATATACAGTGCAATGCATAAGTTAATACACCCATGCTAAAGTTGACTAAAAAGAGGAATAAAAAATCATATTTTGGAAATTGAACTTAATGCCTTAATTTAAAAAATTAGGAAAAATCCAACCTTTTAGGACACCAATTTTCTTTGTGAATGAATAATGTATCGTAAATAAATAAATGTTCTTCCTTAAAATACATGGTGCATAAGTGTGTACACCCCTATGTTAAATTCCCATAGAGGCAGGCAGATTTTTATTTTTAAGTATTTTTTTTAAATTAATTTTTAGGATACTATGCATCCTGATAAAGTTCCCTTGGCCTTTGGAATTAAAATAGCCCCACATCATCACATAGCATTCATCATACCTAGAGATTGGCATGGGGTACTTTCCATAAGATCATCTCTCAATGCAAATCAAACCAGCTTTTAGGCTAACTGAAATAAAACCATGCCAATCTCTAGGTATGGTGAATGCTATGTGATGATGTGGGGCTATTTTAATTCCAAAGGCCAAGGGAACTTTATCAGGATGCATAGTATCCTAAAAATTAATAAATAAAAAATACTTAAAAATAAAAATCTGCCTGCCTCTATGGGAATTTAACATAGGGGTGTACACACTTATGCACCATGTATTTTAAGGAAGAACATTTATTTATTTACGATACATTATTCATTCACAAAGAAAATTGGTGTCCTAAAAGGTTGGATTTTTCCTAATTTTTTAAATTAAGGCATTAAGTTCAATTTCCAAAATATGATTTTTTATTCCTCTTTTTAGTCAACTTTAGCATGGGTGTATTAACTTATGCATTGCACTGTATATATATACTATATATATATATGTACATATATACTATATATATGTGTACAGGTCAAAAGTTTGGAAACATTACTATTGTTAATGTTTTTGATAGAAGTTTCTTCTGCTCATCAAGCCTGCATTTATTTGATCAAAAATACAGAAAAAAAATTTAATATTGTGATATATTATTACAATTTAAAATAATTGGTTTTCAATTTATTATACTTTAAATTATTATATCAGTATTTTAAAGTAACTCATCAACTCCCACTGCGCAATGTGTCGTCGGAGTGACGTCATTTTCATGTAATTTTTCTGTATTTACAACTATAGAACAAAAAGAGTTAAATAAACTTATCACTTCATCTAAAACAACAACATGTTTATTAGATCCTATACCAACTAAACTACTGAAAGAAGTGTTACCTGTAGTAGAAGAGCCTCTCCTCAATATTATTAACTCGTCTTTATCTTTGGGTCATGTTCCAAGAACATTTAAACTGGCAGTGATAAAACCTCTCATTAAGAAACCACAATTAGACCCGCATAATCTAGCAAATTATAGACCCATTTCAAATCTACCTTTTATGTCTAAAATACTAGAAAAAGTTGTGTCCGCTCAACTGGGCTCTTTCTTGCAAGAAAATGATATCTATGAAAAGTTTCAGTCAGGATTCAGGCCGCATCATAGCACTGAAACTGCGCTCGTTAAAATCACAAATGATTTACTTTTAGCTTCTGACCAAGGCTGTTTCTCAATACTAGTTTTACTTGATCTAAGTGCTGCGTTCGATACTATAGATCATACAATACTCTTAGATCGACTACAAAATTATACTGGTGTTCAAGGACAAGCATTAAGCTGGTTTAGATCATACTTATCAGACCGCTACCATTTTGTCTATTTAAATGGAGAAAAATCAATCATAATTCCAGTAAACTATGGAGTGCCGCAGGGATCTGTGTTGGGCCCTCTGTTATTCTCAATATATATGATGCCACTTGGAAATATTATAAGGAAACATGGAATTAGTTTCCATTGTTATGCTGATGACACTCAAATATATATTTCATCACGGCCGGATGAAAACGCTAAATTATCCAAATTGACAGAGTGTGTTAAAGATATAAAAGATTGGATGACGCGTAATTTTCTATTATTAAATCCAGACAAGACAGAGGTAATACTTATCGGTTCAAAAAACCGCCCACAGAACCTCTCACAATACAACTTTGACATCGTAGGATGTCCTGTTACTTTATCCTCTACAGTAAAAGACCTGGGTGTTATACTCGATTGTAACCTGTCTTTTGAAAATCATATTTCGTATGTTACAAAAACAGCCTTTTTCCACCTTAGAAACATTGCTAAGCTACGTAATATGCTATCAGTTTCTGATGCAGAAAAGTTAGTTCATGCATTCATGACCTCGAGACTAGATTACTGTAATGCTTTATTAGCCGGTTGTCCTGCATCCTCAATAAACAAGCTACAGTTAGTCCAAAATGCAGCCGCTAGAGTTCTTACTAGATCAAGAAAATATGATCATATAACACCGATTTTATCATCACTACATTGGTTACCTATAAAGTTCCGTATTAATTACAAGGTATTGCTACTGACTTATAAAGCCCTAAACGGCTTAGCTCCAGTCTATTTAACGGATCTTCTATCACCCTATAATCCATCGCGCTCTTTAAGATCAATAAATTCAAGGCTTTTGGTCATACCTAGGATATCCAGATCCACCAAAGGAGGGAGAGCATTTTCACATTTGGCTCCAAAACTCTGGAATAGCCTTCCTGATACTGTTCGTTGCTCGGACTCGCTCTCCCAGTTTAAAACTAGATTAAAGACGCATCTTTTCAGCCAGGCATTCATATAATATTGTTAATCTCACAGTTTCAAACTACAATCCGGCCTCTAGTTCATAAATGCCAGAGGAGAACTGGCCCCCGACTGAGCCTGGGTTCTCCCAAGGTTTTTTTTTTCTCCATTAGGTCACCTGATGGAGTTTTAGGACACCATTAGGCCGCTTGATGGAGTTTTTTCGGTTCCTTGCCACTGTTGCCTTTGGCTTGCTCAGTTGGGGATATTTTGGGGATATTTAATTTTATTCTATCAATCAATAAATTGCACTAGAAACAAACTTTGTTGTATTATTTTATTTTAATACTGTGAAGCTGCTTTGATACAATCTGTATTGTGAAAAGCGCTATACAAATATACTTGATTTGATTTAATTTTTGGACGTCCAAATTCGGTCCATTGAAGGGGTTGTTTTGTGACGCCAGGCGACGTCTTTTTTCGACGTCTTCCGCACCTCTAATGTTGACGTCCGTCCACAAAAGTTTGTTTGTGGGAAGAAGGAAGGAGACGGGATCGGCTTGCTGTGGATCGTGTGTTTTATTAGATAAGTCTTTTCCAAACAATAATCGCACACACACACACTTCTTGCTTTCCCTGGCTATCGAACCCGTGATCTTAGCGTTACAAGCGCCATCGCTCTACTGTTTGAGCTACAGCATCACACCTTTGTACGCGTCTCCAGTTATCACCTGATGCTGAGACGATCAAATGGAGTTTTTGGAAAATGATCTTAAATAATTATAAATAATCTGTATTCATATGTAATAATCATGTTGATAATAACAATGTTGATATTTGTAAATAAATAAAAATATTACATAGTAATCATGTAAATGTCCTGCACCTGTCATAGACGTCCAAAAAAATTACCCAGTTCAAAGGTCCAATGTTGAACGTCAATATGACGTCCAAGTTGGGTCATGGTTGGACGTCCAAATAGTGGACCTAGTTTGGACGTCGAATAGATGTCCAAAATTGGTCATGGACCAACGGACCCAATATAGACATGATCTGCATGTCTATCCAACGTCCAATGTTTAGTGGGCTGCCCTTTAATACTTCAGGCTAATGATCAGTGCCTAAACGTTTGTGACGGACAGTCATTTGAGTAATTCTGAAGAATATTTGTTTTGCACGCGGTGTTCTTGGTTGCATGGTTAAATATTTAGTGTTTAAACAGGAAGAAATTCTTTGGAGTATAAAAGTGTGTTTGTGTAAAGTGACAAGTGATGTATGCTCAAGAAACGCTGTTGGGTTTACTATTCGGGCGTGACACACTCTCATGTATGCAAACACACACACACACACACACACAGACACAGCTGGCGAAGATAAACGTCCTCACTTTCAGGATTGTCACTCACTTGAGTCTGTTTCAGTCACTTTGTTGCCAAACGCTTATGAATTAGCATAAGAACTGATGCCGTCCAGGGCATTGATGTGCTATAGAGTGGTTGTTAGTGGATTAGTATGCGGTAGAGCTGCATGATATTGAAGAAAAATAACTCCTTAATGTGATATTCAATATGCAATACGATAACGCTTTAAGTGTGTAAAATAAATGTAAAATTATTTTAAAAAACTGAAAATGAACCAACATACATTATTTTTGTTAGAAGAAAGCGTTCCTACAACTTCTGAAAGTGAACAGCAGTGTTTTACTGTAGCATTACATACAAAGTAAGTGTCATTTTACCGTCGGTGTAAATCAGGGGAGATTAGGTTTCAGGTTAGGTTTATTTATCACCAGCAATTGAATAATCAAATGTACAAATAACACACTGCTTTGTCTTTACTGTATAAATTAAACATATACTGTTTCTTATTAAAACCACAAAAGTTATTCAGCCAAAAGCAGTGGGTGATTTTATCTTTGTCTTTTGTTGTTTGATTAGCATTAAGCACTCAAACAGCAGCAGGTTTATTAGGCTGCTGTCACTTTAAGAGCTACACAGATCCAATATATTGTTACGCGTGTGCTTTCTTTCTCAACTGTTTACGTTCACTTAAGACTGTTCTTTTAAAGAATTATGAACATATGTACTGTATGTACAGTTTCCACAAAAATGTTCAACATTGATAATAATCATAAATGTTTCTCGACCAGGCAAATCATCATATTAGAATGATTTCTGAAGGATCATGTGACACTGAAGACTGGAGTAATGATGCTGAAAATTCAGCTTTGATCACAGGAATAAATTACAATTTGCTAGATATTCACATAGAAAACAGCTGTTTTATACTGTAAAATTATTTCACAATATTACTGTTTTTACTGTATTTTTCATCAAATAAATGCAGCATTGATGAGCAGAAGAGACTTCTTTCAGATACATAAAAAAAATCATAAACATTAGTGTGGGTCAAAGATCTATTTTACACACAAAATAATTTTTTTTAAAATCCAGAGTACATGGAAAAGGCTTTATGCATCCTGGTGCAGGACTTTCATTAAATGAGCGACACATTAATTAAAGATGAGGAGAATCCACCGGCCTGAAGCTAATAGTGCATGTGTGTTTAATGGAGAGGACATGCATGACGCACACATGCCTTTATTCACACGAGAGGCTTTGCTCATCATGTCAGCGGCGCTCGAGTGTAAAGACCAAACCCCTGCGCCGCGCTGTTCACATCCTAACCATTATTCAATGTTTATTTCAGAGTTTATAATGCTGATGATGCTGATCCCAGTGTATTTATTAGGGCTGGGTAAAAAATATCGATTCTAGGGGTGTAACGATACCCTAATTTCACGATTCGATACATATCACGATACTGAACTCACGATACGATATTATTGCGATACTCCAAGACATATAATAAAAGGTTAAGAAAAAATTTACTGTTGATTAAATGCTAAATTTGATATAACATTGTGGGTGTAAATGAATAGGCTTGGACAATGGTGACACCAGAATAAATATATTCATGATTCTGAACCTGAAAATAAAGAATTATTTTAGACGAATATGCTTGCACTCTGTCACTGGCTAGATATATTTAAAATAATGTAGGCCACTTTTTACTGGTAACATCAGACTTATAACATAAGCATTATCAGGACCCACTAATATTCCCCCATTATTATACATTATATTCAACATAATATATTGTAGTTTAATGTAGTACTGACTCTGAAAACTTCAATTTTTTTGAAGTTCATTTTTCATTTTGGGTGAACTATCCACGATACATATTGTCACTATCCACGATACATATTGTCACTATCCACGATACATATTGTTGCATTTTTGTATTGCGATATATTGTCACACGATATATTGTTACACCCCTAATCGATTCTCATTTTTACGAACCGATATCGATTCTTAAATCCCAAGAATCGATTAGGCTAGTCATCCTGTTTTCAGTTGATGAATGAATGGAACATTGTTGCGCGCATCCCATCCAATAAATCGCAATAATCTTTGTGCTTTGTTACTATTGATATGAAACAAAGTCTCAGATTTCAAATTACGTCATTTTCTTCGAAATTCAAAAATATAAATACCGTTTTGGCGCTGTGGCGTGAGATCGCTCAAGAGAAGCACATGATCTTCACTTACGCCTTAATAACACCAGTTACAGCGCGAAATAAACATGAATGAGCTTCTGAAAGTGTGTTAAAAGATAGAGTACAACTTACCGAAATCCGTATCACGTGACATGGAGTCGCTCAATCAGTGTTTCAACTGTGGAAAGACGTCAGTAAAACAGCTTGTAAACAATGTCACATTTACCTCCGAAAAAACATATCCAGTGACCATAAACTCGTCAGTCAGCTGGAAAAATGAACTCTAGAGAGGAGAATCTTGCTAAATATATGCACCATATTACATATTCATTATAATTTTTAATGTTCTTCAATATTTAATGCATGTTTGAATAAATCTGGCAGGTTTTTATGACAGCCACCATTGAAATGTTTATATTTTATATAACTTTATTATTATAAAAATAAATAAAAGTGTAATTTAAGTGTTTGTATACCAATCAGTATTATACCTTCAATATTATAGTAGGCTAATGAAGCCTATAGGCTACCACTGACTCCCATAGTTTACAGCATTAGTGAAGAGATTTGTTTTACTTGAGAAAATATGCCATGTATTGTCCCTGATATCCAAAATAATCAATATTGAATCGAATCGAATTGTGAAATTTGTGTCAATACCCAGCCCTAGGCGTTTGATTGTGGAGGGTTTGTTCTTGGCAGCAGATTGTGGACTGTTTGCTCAGCACTGTGATCTGTTTTTATTCTTAGCCTCACATGCTCATTACGCTCAGATCAGTTGTTGAGTTGAAAGCGAGAGCGGTTCGCGAAGTGAACAGCTGATTAATTTAGCATTAAGAATATTATGTGTGGTAATGATGTGGAATGGGTTGGGGAACATGAGCACGATCCAGACTATTGACGTCAGCGCACCGCGAGTCTGGGTCCTGTGGAATCCAACAGTTTTTCTTTTCTTTGAGGGAGTGTAACAACTTGTTTTGACATGCTTTTCTCTTTTTTGTTGGACTCGTGCTGCTTTTTTAGCAGGCTTAATAATTGTAGATTTAACAGAAGTTGGCTTAATGTATGACAAATGAATGAACGTGAACTGAAAACTTACTTGAGCAATGAAATATCGTCTAACAAATCTCAGAAAAAAATCATTCTTGGAAAGCTGTGGAAATCAGGGATCCCTGTGGATGTTTAATTAGATTTTTTATCCATACCCGCACGAAACTCAAACAAAAGATGCAGGCGATTACCTTGCATTTATGTAACACGAATCACAAATGAAGCTTACGTAAGAAACGGTGAGTTGAAAGACAAAGAGGCTTTTCATTTTAAGCATTAATTTTTGGGGATTTACGCAGGACCGGCTCCGAGTTTCACCTGGGATGCTGGATTCCTTCCGTAATTAAATACGGGATTTTAAAGGCATCACCTCTGTCATATATTAAATGTCATTATTATTTACCAGTTATATATGCATATACACTGAAAAAAAACATTTGGTGTATTTATTTTGAAATGATGTTCATTAAGAAATAACGCAAGTAATTACAAAGTAACACTACATTAAATCTGAAATTTTGGTTACACTTTATTTTAAGGTGTCATTGTTACAGTGTAATTATATATTTAAGTACTGAGTAATATTAATGAACTACATGCACTTACTATAGGGTTAGGGTAGGACTAGGATTTGGTTGAGGGTTAGTTGCATGTAATTATGCATAATTTACTGTTATTACTACGGTAAGTACGTGTAACATATGTAACAAGGACACTGTAAAATAAAGTGTTACCGAAATTTTTAAGTAATAGTTTTCAATCTATTTATAACTTCGAAAACTCGCTTTTCCCCCTCACTTTATTTTGAGTTTCTCCACATAAACAAAATAACAATACAATTACAGATATCATTGGTTGATATCATATATATAGAATGTATTTATAACCCCTAACATGTATATGAAGTCAATCTCTCCTATTAATAAAATAGGCCATGCAACAAATAGAAACAGAACAAGGTTAATTCTAGAGTAGCGCAAGTTATTATATAATGGTTTAGGGTTTGGGTTAACCATTTTTACATTTTCACAATACATTTTGTCTCCATAATGTAGGGTTTACCAGGTCACACACACACACACACACACACACACACACACACACACGCACACAAACCTACCCAAAACTTTCTGCA
>NC_139987.1:26528207-26645707 GCF_963993115.1 Abramis brama | reverse complement strand
GAATGGCGGCGTCGGCGCATACACAAACCTGCCAGACATATGAGCGTGCCGTGAACGCGCATGACGTCACGCCCAGTCTCAGATTCCGACCCGAATCCCTCTTATTTATTTTACTGTACAGGATTATAGAGGCAATCGCAGTGATCAGAGAAGGGCTCATTCAGCCCATCAGGCAATTGTTTAAGCATGTATGGGTTAGAAAACGGGTATTTTTAACATGAAAAGTTGCGCAATGCACCTTTAACAAAAATAAATGAAATGTAATTTGTAATTAAATACTTTGAGAGACTGTAATTTGTATTTAAAATACTTATTTAAATATATCGTTTTATTTCACATATATTAACTTTCATCACCAGGCTTAATAGGACCATAGACATATGAAATATGAATAGGACTACCAGATTGCCTATCAAAGTTTAAGAAAATCACGTGACGTGACACATCCCATAAACCCCGGTCACATTTCCGGGTTTCTCAGAAGTGGAAGGCGTCATAGCTGGGTAAACTTCTATAGCAGTGCATTAGAGACTACATTAAATATATATTTTTGTGTTCCCATTTGCTCAAATAGCAAGAGAAACAGTGTTTTCACAACTTTCAAAAACAGAAAACAAAATAGAGAGAGATTGATAATGGCAGTCAGAAGAGAGACAGATGTGAACTTCGTCACAGCCGCTGTGTTAGCAACACCCTCACAGCAGTGGTAACTAGTTTTGTTGTAATATAATACAAATATATTGTTATAGGCGTAATGGTCTTTTATTATGACAGTATGCGGCAACATGTACGTTAAAAGCGCATCTTCTGCACTAAACAATGATATTCTGATCATATTCTCTTACGTGTATCCAGCCGCGGCGCTACCATTGGGCCCGGGTGGGCCTGGGCCCACCCATTTTAGTTCCGGGCCCACCCATTTTCTACTATGGTTTTGTACGTTTCTTCATTCAGATCTATTTGCGATCCATTCCATTCTAAACAAACAACGCAGTTTACATGCTTCGTCCTTGTTACATTATTCATTAAGATAATAATTAATAAATGCACGCATAATTATCAGTGAACTTGATAAATGTTGCAGATATGTTTTACATGCATGCACAAACAAATGCCTTTCAACTTATGTGTGCAAAATTCAGAATAAAATGAATGTGCAGCAATTTGTACAAATAGAGAGTCTGTAGGCCTACTGTGTTGTTGCCATTAAATAAGCGCATTTAGTTTCATATTTGTTAAAATATTATAATGTTATTTTTTCATCTATGTTGATTATGAAAAGTGAACCGCACGAGTAAGATAGGATGAGCAATATCGAGAGACATGGAGCGGGTCAGACATGATTTTGACCACTTAATTAAGTTTTGTTTTGCAGAAAGACTTTTTTTAAAGTGAATTTCGTTTTGTATAAATTGTATCTTAATTTTAATTTTTTTTTTATCAACCAATGGCCTGGATTTAATAAATAAAAATATTTAAATATAGCAGACAACACAATCATAGAGGCGCCCGCGCGGTCACTTGCATTGCTCGTGAACAGGAGCGCATCTCATCCTAACTTAACGAAACTCAGCATATGCCTCACAGACATGAAATATATCTTAAGAAAGCTTGAAATGTCTTTTTAACAATTTAAAACGAAAAGAAATAGGCTACTCTCTGATTATGTAATCCATGATATGCATTTCTCTCTATAGGCGCGTTCACTACTACGGAGATGGCGATCGTCAACTTCATCTTTACAGCTGTTGTTGCTGTTAATAAACTAAAAATAATAGGCCTATAATTTTATTAAACAATAAATTAAATGAAATTGTAATTGTATTAAAAAAGCAACAAAAAGCAGGTTTTTTTTAACCTATGCTAATTACGCATAAAATTCAGGTAGGCTACTGAGTCGCTGTCCTCAGTACTCAGAAAAGCGCTGAAACGGAGATGAAGGGGAACCCGTTTTTTTTTTTTTTTTTTGGCTTATTTTAACTGGCCCATCCAGTTTTCTGGGGGCCCACCTACAATCAAAATCCTGGCGCCGCTAGTGCGTGTATCGAACGCCACAGTTACTCTCGCACTTCAAAAGACTGTACATTTTGTTTGTATTTTAAATTACTTGTATTTTAATTAAATACTTTTTTCACAGCGGTATTTTATATTTTATTAAATACATTTGATGAGTAAGTTTTTGTAATTTGTAATTAAATACTTTTTGATGTATTTGTGCCCATCTCTGATTATCCATGTGCACGAATCATAAGACCAAATCACATGTCCATCACTGTTATGACAGGAATGTCTTTGCATATTTACACCATCGTTCAAACGTTTGGGGTCTGTAAGATTTTGTAATGTCTCTTCTGTCGATAAATGTTATCGTTTCCATAATTAATTCATATGAGTGAAAATGTGATGTGAAAATGAAGTGTTCTAGCCCCAGACACTAATGCTGATGCTGTGTGTGTGTGTGTCATTAATTACATGCAAAGACTGCGAGTAACACTCTATAAATAGAGCCGTCTGAAGGGCTCAGGAGAGACAGACAGACAGAGAGAAGGACAGAAACAGATTATTAGAGAGAGGAGAGTGCTTGTGTGTGTCTTGTTATACATTATCGGGTCATTTCAAAGTATTCAGCACTGCTGTGTGTGTGTGTGTGTGTGTGAAAGCTTTATTTAAACGGGTCCTATTTTGTCCTTTTCAAAGTCTTGATGTTGTTTTTGGGCTCTAATAGGTTGTCATCTTTGAATGTTCTTTTTTATTTTTATTTAAATGACACACTAAAGAAAGTTAGACGTAAACATTTCAGTCCACATCATTGACAGTCTTTTCTCTTGTCTTCTGTTTTAGGTAAGTAACACTGGTGAAGACACACACGCTGTCACTGCTGACGATGGTCAAACACTGTTTCAGTTTTACACAGTGAGTTCAGGCCGACTGACACTGTCTGCACTCATCTGGATTAATGCATTTGCTTTTTGCCTTATTAAATGGAAGGAATGTTTGTTTGGTCAAAAAAAAAAAAAAAAAGGTTGTTTTTACTGTTATTAATTTTTATTTATTTAATTTATATTCAATCATCAGTTTGTTTGTTTGCTATAGGCAGTATTGACTTCTCTAAAACATTATAGTTTCACTATTGTCCAGTTAATTATACTCAAACCGCTTAAAAATACAGACTTTGTTTTTGTGATCAGTTTTTCAGCTATAGGAATGGCATCTCTCTTTGGTTTTTATAAACATTACTGTTTTTTTTGTACTTTTATAAACCTTTTTAAAAATAAATTTAGTGTGCATGTTGTAGTGCACATCATAGTTAAAGTTCAGTTTATTTTTAATGCTCATAATAGTTGATGTTTAGTTCTTACGTTTTTATTTTTGGTAAATATAGTTAAATATAATATAATAAATATTATTTTGTAGGATTTTTATTTTTGTTTTATTAGGTACTCGGGGACGGACGGGGCATGTCCATCATGGCGATATTTAAAATATTTTAATTAAAACACTGTTATGAAAATTAATGTTGACGGTTAAAAAATTTAAATTTGTCTATCAAAATATGAAAGTAAAATATATGCATCAATGTTTTCGAAAAATAAACTTCTAAAGGATCATCTGTATGAGGTGAAGCTGAAGAGTGAATGAACAGCAGTAAATCTCATATCCGACACACACACATCCTATATGAGATTAATCAGATATCCTAGATATACACAACATGCATGTTTGAGCTGTTTTAACTGAAGGCAACTTGCACTGATATATCTTAAAATATGCCAGTGCCATTGTTTTGTCTCAAGATGCACATCAGTAATGTTTTTTTTGTTTTGTTGCTAAGGCACATTTAGGCCGTGTGTCCACCAAAGCATATTTAGCCAGCTGAAAACGCTAGGCGCTCTGCTAAACGCCTAGCTGTGGGCGCTTGAGAGCGTTTGGCAGCGTTGCGTTATTTTTCAGTTGAGATGCTTTGCTTGTTATGATACGGAACATCCGCGAAAGTGTTACTAGTATCTCATTTCACACATATTTTGTTTCTGTGTTGATCCTATATTAAATTGTCGATACAATGTAACGTATTTTCTCTGGCTCTTGTTTTAATGATTTTGGTAACACTTTACAATAAGATTCATTAGTTAACATTAGTTAACTATATTAGTTAACATGAACTAAGAATGAACAATACTTCTTCAGCATTTATCAATCTTTGTTAATATTAATTTCAACATTTACTAATACATTATTCAAATTAAAGGTTGTATTTGTTAACATTAGTTAATGCACTGTGAACTAATATGAACAAACAATGAACAGCTATATTTGTATTCCCTAATATTAACAAAGATTAATAAATACTGTAACAAATGTACTGCTCATTGTTAGTTCATGTTAGTTAATATATTAACTAATGAACCTTATTGTAAAGTGTTACCATGATTTTGTTCCGTTATTTTGCTTGTTGTCGTCGTCTGTTGACATTGTACAAGTAGAATGTGGCGATTGGTCGGTGTGGTATTAGTCCCGCCCCTCCTCCACTGTGATTGGACGGTTGGGTAAAAAGTGACAGTGATGAGCGCTGCGTTTTACCCAAAGTTGAACATTCTTCAACTCTCGGCGACCTGTAAAAACCCTCGCCGTTCAGCACCTCGTTACGCTCATGGCGTTTTAAAAATGCGGCGCTCCCATTGAAAACAATTGAAAAAACACGCCAGACGCGTGAAAAAAAAAACGCTTTGGTGGACACACGGCCTTATAAAAGCTACTTAAATGTCCTAATTGAACTAAGGCCTAATCCTGGCTTAATCTAAACTCTGTCTGTGAAACCGGGCCTGCAACTTGCAAATCTGCACAAAATGCAAGTGAACTTGAAATAAGTTACGTGTTTACTCCCGTTGCGGATGTGCTCTTCCTGTAACAACACGCTGAAACACGGGCAACTAAAGCACAAAGAATCCACAACGTTCTACAGTGTTCTCATTATAATGTCATGTATATGGCAGATTGGCGCTGCATTTCATGTACTTAACTGTATTTTCATGATCAAAGTGATAACAGGCATCGCTGCGCACTTTCAAATCAATAGTTTTACTTTCTTTCTTTCTTTTTGTTATATAAAGATCATTAAAATGGACTTGTAAACCTTTTTTATATGCTGCAATAATTTATTTTGCTACTTTTGTATAGATGATTATTGTTTTACCCAGTTTTTCAATCTTAAACTATGAAAATCCATTATACAAATATAAATTATTTACATTTAAAATTATATGCAGATGTTATAAAATTTGGGGTCAATATTACGATTGTTTTAATGTTTTTAAAAAAGTCTCTTTTGCTCACCAAAAATGGAATTGATTTGATTAAAAATATCTTCTTCTTCTAGAACTTTAAAAATAGCATTTATATGAGATAGAAATTGTTATATATGATATAACATATATACTTTTTTTCAAATTTCGTACAACTGTCCCTCACCCTCAGTCCCAAGCGTCATTTCCACCTTAACCCTGAAGCTTTCTTTCCTCCAAATGTTAGTGTAACATGTTTATCCACGGAAACGACACTGAGCTTGAGATTAAATATGAGATTTGATGTGTGAAGAAAACCTTCTACTACTAAGTCTACTTTTGTTACGCGTGATTTAAAGCTGGAATTTTGTCCGATTATGCAAAAAGTTTGAAAATATTAGCTATCTAATGCTAACCAATCAGAACATATTGTGATTGTTATTAATGTTTCCCTGTTTATGAAAAGCTAAATAAATATATACAATATGTTCTACAATAAGTGTCAGAAACAAAACCTCCCCCCTGCCCTCATTCGTAGATGTTATAAGTACAAATCATACATATTGTACTCCAAGAAACTAAATGAGTATGTGACCGACTGCGTAAATATATGAATATATAAACATATGAGGAAAAATAAAATAAACAAAAATGAATGAATAAAATCACTTTGATAATGCATACTAATAATATATACATACGTACACATATCATACATGTATATACACCTATAATTAAAGAAAACTATATATACCTACATAATTATACATATATGCATTACATACATTTACACACCCCATATACCCATACAAACACATTTAACACAGGTATATTTTGACAGCACATTTTTGACCCGTCTTTTTACCTTCAACAATTTTACTATTGACTTTCTATTGGCACTTTTGACATTGTTTTGGTTTGTATCTTTCACTTGAAATACGTTACGTTCTTGCCAGAAAGTGTTTCTCCTGTTGCTGATGTGCTCTTCCTGTAACAACACGCTGAAACACGGGCAACTAAAGCACAAATAATTCACAACATTCTTCAGTGTTCTCATTGTAATGTTATGTATATGGCACTTTTGACATCTTCTTGTTTTTTACTCTCTCTCACACACAGACACACACACACCTCCATTAGCAGCTGCTTAATAACCTGTGTAGTGTCTCTGAAATAATTGATGAATGGTAAATACTGTAGGTTAGGGTATGGCTCTTATTTAATTTCTCAGATCAATGCGGCTCAAGAAGAGTAAGATGCCACAGGACGGGGTTTATCTTAAGGTTACTGCAAAAATCAGACATTTTCAAGCCCTCGGCATACGTCGATTTCCTGCAGACGGATTATTGATCTTTAAACATAAAGCCTCAGGCTGGCGTTTCAGAAAGAGGGAGGAATAGATCTGTCATAGTTCATTCAGTCTCTTCAACTCATTGTACCGTCGAGTCAGAAGTCAAATCTCATGTTTAAATCTCTTTTTATACATTAGAAATTTATGGAAAGATTTTTTATTTTTTTTGCAGATGCTTCTTTGAGGGAAGATTTGCCATTTATTAGCTTACAGAACGTCACTGTAAATTAAGTTAAATGATCATAATTAGATTGTTCTTTTTAATATTTTATCAGAAGTGATGAAATTATGATTATATAGTGATTGTTTGTTTGTATGTATGTATGTAAGTTTGGGCACCCCTCTGAGGTTGCATGATAATTTGCTCTGTCTTTTAAAAAAAAGATTGTAGTGATATGCCATTCAGTTTCTAGAGAAAGCTGAATAATGTGATGTTTTTTTAGTGTAGCAGTATTGAGTTGTATGAAATAAAATCAAATGTGAAAAATAGGCTGTGCAAAAGTTTGGGCACCCTTTCAATTGTGTTGATTTGAATACCTGTAGTCACTAAATGCTGATTGATTGCAACACATACTTAATTTAATTGGCTCAATGAACAGTAGACTGAAAACACAGGTGCAAACCAAGGGAGCTAATTGCTAGTTGTGTTTCTCTTTGATTCTCTACTGGAAAGTAGCAACATAGGAACCTCAAAAGAACTCTCTAATGACTTAAAAACTAGAATAATTCATCAATATGAATTAGGAGAAGGGTACAAAAAGTTATCACAAAGGTTTAACCCCTTCATATTGATTATATAAGGTGCAAATTGAATATACATTTGCATAATTTAGGTAAAAAGTCGTCTCTAATCGGTTAGCCATGCCTCAATCAGATAAAGTTATGGGTCACATCTTCATTGTGATTGGTTGATCAGGGTATTACTCACATTATACACTTTTATTGGTTTACACAAAAAAACAAGTGATGTCCATTTCAGCAGGGCTTGAAGGGGTTACGGTCTCTGTCTCCACAGTCAGAAATATAGTTAGAAAATGGAGGGCCGCAGGAACATTCCCTGTGAAGGAAAGAAGTGGTTGGCCAAGACAAATATCTGAAAGGCAAAGGCGAAGAATGGTCACAGACGAACCACAGACCACCTCCAAGGAGCTCCAAGAACATCTCGCTGCTGATGTGTGTCGTTGTACATTGCTCCACTGTCCAGCGCACTTTAGACAAGGAACAGCTCAATGGAAGAATGATGCGGGAAAGCCTTTTCTGCGTACTGCCAACAAGCAGAGTCGTTTGAGGAATGCAAAGGCTCATCTGGACAAGCCAGACATATTTTGGAATAATGTGCTGTGGACAGATGAGACTAAGATAGAGTTATTTGGTCACAACCAGAAGCGCTTTGTTTGGCGGGAAAATAACAGTGTTCCAGGAGAAGAACCCGCTCCCTACTGTAGCTTCGCTGGAGGGTCCATCATGCTGTGAGGATCTGTGGCAAGCACAGACACTGGAAATCTTGTCAGAGTTGAGGGTCACATGGATTCCACCCAGTATCTGCAGATTCTTAAGAAAAATTGTTCAAGAATCAGTCAAGAGGTTGAAGTTACGCCGGGGTTGGTTGTTTCATCAGCAGGACAATGATCCAAAGCATCGTTCCAAATCTACCAGACACAGACACAATGTTCTGGAATGGCCATCACAGTCCCCAGACTTGAACATCATCGAAAATCTATGGGATGATCTGAAACGGGCTGTCCACACTCGGAAACCATCAAATCTGACTGAACTGGAGACATTTTGCAAGGAAGAATGTTCCAAAATTCCTGCTGCCAGAATTCAGGGACTTATCAGTGGCTTTAAGAAGCGACGACAGGCTGTTATTTCAGCTAAAGGAGGCTCTAGTAAATATTGATGTGGTAACTCCACTGGGGTGGCCAAGTTTTTGGACCTGTCTGTTTTTGTTATGACTCGCATTGTGTTTTTTCTGTTGATTCAATACATGTTATTACAGAACTGAAATCTTAAATTATATCCAAATGAAGTTGCTGCTTCGAAAGACCAGCAGATTATAAAATTAAATTATGATAATTATCAAGGATGCCCAAACCTTTGCATAAAACTGTATGTATGTATGATTTATGTATATACGTATGATGTATGTATTATGTATGTATGTATGTATGTATGATTTATGTATGTATGATGTATGTATGTATGTATTATGTATGTATGTATTTTTTATGTATGTATTTATGTATGATGTATGTATGTATGATGTATGTATGTATGATGTATGATGTATGTATGTATGTATGCATGTATGTATGATGTATGCATGTATGATGTATGCATGTATGTATGTATGTATGATGTATGTATGTATGTATGTATGTAGTATGTATGATGTATGTATGTATGATGTATGTATGTATGATGTATGTATGCATGTATGTATGTATGATGTATGCATGTATGTATGTATGATGTATGCATGTATGTATGTATGATGTGTGATGTATGTATGTATGTATGTATGTATGATGTATGTATGTATGTATGTATGATGTATGCATGTATGTATGTATGATGTATGTATGTATGTATGTATGATGTATGTATGTATGTATGTATGTATGCATGTATGATGTATGTATGTATGATGTATGATGTATGTATGTATGGATGTATGATGTATGTATGCATGTATGCATGTATGCATGTATGATGTATGTATGATGTATGCATGTATGTATGTATGTATGTATGATGTATGCATGTATGTATGTATGTATGATGTATGTATGTATGTATGTATGTATGTATGTATGTATGTATTATGTATGATGTATGATGTATGTATGTATGATGTATGTATGTATGTATGATGTATGTATGTATGTATGTATGTATGTATGTATGTATGATGCATGTATGTATTATGTATGATGTATGATGTATGTATGTATGTATATATGATGTATTATGTATGATGTATGTATGATGTATGTATGTATGATGTATGTATGCATGTATGATGTATGTATGTATGATGTATGCATGTATGTATGTATGATGTATGTATGTATGTATGATGTATGGATGTATGATGTATGTATGTATGTATGCATGTATGCATGTATGCATGTATGATGTATGTATGATGTATGTATGTATGTATGTATGTATGATGTATGCATGTATGTATGTATGTATGATGTATGCATGTATGTATGTATGTATGATGTATGTATGTATGTATGTATGTATGTATGTATGTATTATGTATGATGTATGATGTATGTATGTATGATGTATGTATGATGTATGTATGTATGTATGTATGTATGTATGATGCATGTATGTATTATGTATGA
Organism: Abramis brama; assembly: GCF_963993115.1. Taxonomy (NCBI): domain Eukaryota; kingdom Metazoa; phylum Chordata; class Actinopteri; order Cypriniformes; family Leuciscidae; genus Abramis; species Abramis brama. The sequence goes on along the minus strand of NC_139987.1, from coordinate 26,635,715 downwards.
TGTATGTATGTATGTATATATGATGTATTATGTATGCATGTATGATGTATGTATGTATGATGTATGTATGATGTATGTATGTATGATGTATGTATGCATGTATGATGTATGTATGTATGATGTATGCATGTATGTATGTATGTATGATGTATGCATGTATGTATGTATGTATGATGTATGCATGTATGTATGTATGATGTATGTATGTATGTATGTATGTATGATGTATCTATGTATGTATGTATGTATGTATGTATGTATGTATGTATGATGTATGTATTAGGCTTGGCACGATAGTCGGTGTTACCGGTGTTACACGGTGTTCAGTCGCAACACCGGTTTCATCACTTGCCCACCGCAGCACCGCAAAAAAATTTTTTTTAAGCAATTACACAGTATCCGTATTTTCTGTCACCCGTTGACTAGCGTTGTATGATCATGCTCAACCATTCAAGCGTGACAAAACAAGAGACCGCGCTGTAAGTCCTGCCTATTACACACGCACACATACATACATGCACACACACACACACACGAAAAAGACGCGCGTCAGTATCGAGTTCTCTTTTCGGCCTTGAACAAGGATTGGTATACCGGTAGCCTAATAATCATGAATGCACTCTCTTGTGTGCATGAATGAATCTTTTAACACATCTCCGACGAACTTTTCAAGCAAAAGAAAAACTCTTCATAAAGCGCAGTGAAATTAATGTGGCGTTTCTTGTTGGAACGAGGTTGTTCGTTAAATTCACACGAGCTCTAAACGAATGCGAGACTGCTGCGATTATTCAAAATGTATTAATGAAACAAAATCAGAGGGAATAGTTTCTTTAATGTATTTTTTCTTTTATGTTTTACCGGTTGGCCTGTCACACGGCTTTCATAGTTTACAGTTAGGCTAGTGCGGAGACCAGGGCCGGGTTTCCCGATAACGATGTATCTAAGCTCTTAAGAGCGTTCTCTATGTGCAAGGTTACGCTCGTCACACGCCGCAATTCCACGCGCGTTTCCCAAAAATGCACTTAACATGAATGCGCGAGAACGCGTTCCTGCTACTTAAGAGTCGCTGTCCATTCGCGAAGTGCTGAAACGTAACCTTACATGTTATTCTTATTCTTTTTAATAAACGTTTTATGTTTAATATAAGCATTTGCGTTTTTCAATAATAATAACGAACCCACCATTCAAACACTGTGGTTGAATCCGAAATCGCGCCCTATACCCTCAAATAGGGCGTTATTGTTCTCAACATGATCTCAAGCAGTGAAAAATAGAGGACACTGACAACGCGCTGAAAGACAGGACCGAGCAGGTAATATTTAATATGAAACAAAGTCTCAACTTTCAAATTTGGTCAGTCAAACAAATATAAAATAGGCCTACCTTTTTTTGGCTCTTTAATGTGTTGTGACAGATTGCCTCAGTTAAAGCCAAGTTCAAATCCACCGAAGTTAATCAATAACTCTTCTGACTGCTTTGTCGCACAAAAATGGTGGAATTTGATTGGTCAGATCGCATGTCAATCAAACTCAATACGAATGATGAATTGACGCCATGTAAAAAATTTTTACATCACTCTATACCCCCCACCCCCACGATGAAACCGGTAATACCGGTGTTGTCACAAGTCGATTAACCGGTGGGAGAATATTATCACCGTCACATCTCTAGTATGTATGTATGTATGTATGTATGTATGATGTATGATGTATGTATGTATGATGTATGTATGTATGTATGTATGTATGATGTATGTATGTATGATGTATGTATGTATGTATGTATGTATGTGAATATATTATTATTATATAGTCTTTAAAGCTTTTTTTGTGTGTTTTGGTTTGACTGCACTTGAGGAATAGCGTGACTTAAAATGCACTCATGCAAAGAGTTTTTTTCTTCTTCTGTTTGACAAGCATTCATCATATGCTCATTTGCACTATTTTTAGCTTTATTAGTATTTTGTTAATGTGATGTCATGAGAAGGAGTAATTTTGTGAGCACAAGCCTAATTTTATGAATGTAAATATATTCACTCAACCAGCCTTCACGTTTCTCAGGCTGTCTGTTCTTGTTGTTAAAACGATCCCCGTTTCCTCTGTCTTTTTTGGGAATCGGTCTCATCGTCATTGGGCCTGCAGGATTTCATGGATTTATGTGTGTGTTTGTGTGTGTGTGTGGGAAAGAGATGTTTTAGAAGAAAATGGCAGGCTGCGTTTTCCCATGATTCTGACCAGACCACAGTAGCCTCACCCACACCGAGAGCTGAAGATGTTCATAAATAAACACAAGTGGGATACCCATGAAAGAATGATGTAGACTCTTGAACCTCATAGATCCTCTTCATCTAGAATAAGCTGAAGAGACGTCAACCCTGCTTTACAGTAGAGCTTGAAAATTTGGTGTGCAAAATCTCCTTAAAGTCGCCCTGTGATGAAAATCAAGCTTTTAATGTTGTTTATGTGTCTATGAGGTGTTTTTAATATGCTTTAAGACAAACCATGTGTAAATTCATAAGTCGACACCATTGCTGAGTATTTTCTCCTTAAAACTGCAGTGAACCAAAGACAGCCTCAAAAACACGCTTTGAAATCGCTGGTGTTTCTGACGTCACAAACCACCTTGTAACCAATCAGATCAACGTGTGATCGTCAACCAGTGGATCTCTAAGCTGAGTGAGTGAGTGGAGGCGGGGCTTATTTGCATATTCATAGAGCTGCGTATTCTAAATGAGACAAGGGTGTCGAGTTACATTCAAGCTTTTTTTTCAATGAAAAATGCTTAAATATGTAATTCTGGGGATCAAAGATGAGTTTTAAGGGATTAAATTCATAATTCATAATGTGAATTATGAATACATTCATAATGTGATTTCAAATTTAAAAAGAGATGCTGAATTCACAACCCACAATCCTAAAGTGAGATCTAGGGATGGGCGACACGGCCAAAAAATGGCCATTCCAACTCAGTTTGATATCAAAAGATTTCACGATAAATGTCAAATTATTTCTTTTTCATGTGTACTGTTGATCACTAGTGTGGATCTGCAGCATTGAGGGAACTGTGGGCTGTAAATGAACAGGCAGATGCTTTTCCATTTTCTGTGCAGTGAGTGATGCTGTGGATGCAGTTCTGAGATCAGCCCTGAATGATTAATGATGACAAAGTGCTGCTTTAGTGCTGGTGAAAATGGCAGGACTTGCAGGGGTTTTCTCCAGTCCACCTGTTGTTCCGGCCCTTTAATGGCAGTGCATTCTGGGAAGCGTCTTGCATATCCCATGAGTCTCGCTGCTGTGTTAAAATGGACCTACATCTGTTAAAACACTCTTCCCAGCGATGAACTATCATGTTAAATCTCACATAATAGACTTAGCATACAGTATATTGCTACCAATCAGTACCAATCAATTTATTTCTAATTTATACTAACTTATTTATTCACAACCATACATCTGTTAAGTGACATATTTGCAAGTGGAAGGATTTAACAAGAAAAATGAAGGGAGGATGATGGTCAAAAGTAAATAAAAAAAAAACAGTAAATAATGTTTATACTGGTCAAAGTTTTGGAGTCGATTAAGATATTTTAATGTTTTTTAAAGCCTCTTCTGCTCACCAATGCTGCAGTTATTTGATCAAAAATACATTAAAAACAGTGAAACATTATTACAATTTTAAATAGCTGTTTTCTATGTGAATATATTGTAAAATGTAATTTATTCTTGTAATCAAAGCTGAATTTTCCAGTCTTCAGTGTCACATGATCCTTCAGAAATCATTCTAATATGATGATTTGCTGTTCAAGAAACATTTATGATTATTATCAAAGTTGAAAACATTTTCATATTTTTATGGAAACCGTGATTTATTTTATTTTTCAGGATTCTTTAACTAATAAGAAAGTTCAAAAGAACAGCATTTATTGTAACATTGTAAATGTCTTTACTGTCACTTTTTGATAAATTTAATGCATCCTTGCTGAATATAAAAAAATACGTTGTTTCAGAGCAAGCCCAAATTACTATATTTACATTTACACTTTTTTGCATTAGTCCGGTACACAGTGTCCATTTTGTTTCCATGCTGAGTTGAACCCATCTTTAAATCATGGTGTCTTGTGTGTTGTAGTTTTGGAGAGTCTCCTCCTGATCTGACTGTAATGTGTTTGTTCCAGTGAGTTGTGCAGGTGTTGGCCTGCGGGTCAGTGTGTAAATGGTGAGTCGGAGAACAGTTTTCTTTTGCTTTCATCTTCTTCGTGCAGCTGAGTGCCGTTGAACCAGATGTGTCATTAAACGGCTCTTACTCTGAGAGGAAGTCTCTCTTTGTGTTACTCCTGATAATAGACTCGAGGCTCTTGACATGCGGCACAGAAACACACTACCATTTTGCTAAAATAGCTCTCTTTGTCTGTTTGTGTTCATTTGTCATGGGAAACAAGCATGATTTTGTCTCGGAAAACTCATGTTTATTCTTGTTTGAGAACTTTATGTGTGTGTGGGATTTTTCCCATGCCGGTTTCATCATCCGTGTTCAACTGCTCGAAGGCTTTTTTGGTTGTCCAGCTCTGATCATGACTAGGCCCACACAAAATATGCACATTTTATTCACATTTTCTGCCATGATTTGCGGGGGAACTTTGCAGAATGGTACATGTGTCAATAACTGATTATGTTTTAGTCAATGTGAGCTTTTTGCATAGCAAAACAAAACCTGTTGCTGTAGTTTGACTTTTTGCCAAATAATTTAATCAGATAAATACCTAAACCAAGTTTAGTGGTTTGTTCTTCTTCTCTCATATTTAAAATATTTCCCTCATATTTTGATGGTTTAATCGAACTTTAGAGTCATTAAAAACAAATATCCCCTCCGGACATCACTTTTGCCCACTACTGTGGTTTGTTTTTCATCTAAAATTTATATTTAATTTTATTTCAGCTTTATTTCAATCAACAAAAATGCCTTAATAGTTTTAGTGTTAGTTAACGATAATAACCCTGCTTTAGCATTGTATTTTAATAACATAATGTAGCGTATTTCTGTCAAAATCAACTGTTGGAACAAGTTCATTTTGATTTCATGTCAACTTGAAGCATGGGACATTTACAGCAGAAATCTGTTCCACTTTTATTGTACAGTACATTTCTTTTCCAGGCCCTAATCGTGACTGACAGCCTTGACTTGAGATCAGCAAACTGCCAATTGCTTGTGTCAGGCTGAGTGAGTGAGATTTACATACACGTTCTCGCTCACAAAGGCCACCAAAGTGCAAAGGTTCAGCGTGACGGGCTTCTGAGCAGCAGCGGAGGGTTCTGGAGGGGGTTATTTGACATCTTAATTGCTGGAAGGTTCACGTCTCCAAACTGCCAGTGCTCCGGTGCCAGCAGAAGCGGTGCATGCTAATGAGTCACGGTGAAGTGATCGGTGTGCGTAAATGTCACTCACGGCGCTGAAACGCAGACCTCACTGACGTCAAGTGGTTTTGCACGTGTCTTTGTGGTGCTTTGAGTTCCTCACACACATCAAGCATGCGTGTCGTGGCCTGTGGAGGCATGCAGGTCTCTGGCTCGTCTTACTAGGGTATAGGTGCCGTCTGTGACGACGTGCGAAGAGAAGACGTGATCCGATATCATGACATTTGAGAACTTATTTTCCGTGTAAAACGAATTGCACTGTCATACTGTAATTCCAATTAAATATATGAAAATAACACTGGATAGTCATCATCGTAAAAATTAAATACAGATTAAAGTTACAAGAGCATTTTATCTTTTGTTCTTTGATTAGCATGACAGACCTCAGCAGGAATATTAGGCTGCTGTCACTTTAAGAGCTAACGCACGGATCCAATACACTGTTACACAACATGCGTTTTCTTTCTCAACTTTTTGCATTCCAAAACTGACTGTATTTACCTGAATACTCAGCAAGACGGGCATTTTGACATAATTTTGAATGTATTTGGCCGTTTAAGCGCAATAAGCCACGAAAAACAACTCAATTTGGCACTCACGAGTTGTTTGAGAGGCGGCTTTATGTGCACGCCACTTATATAGATCGGTGGTGCGTGTGCTTTTGGTGTGGATACGAATGAGACGAATGAATGGGGGGGGGGGGTCAAACTGAAGAGAGAGTGGGGGGGGGTGGGTGGGGGTGGGGGGGCAAACTGAAGAGAGTGGGGGGGGGGGGTTCAAACTGAAGAGAGAACGTGCAGCTGGGATTGCAGAAAAGAAAGCGTTTCAAATATCTCAGTATCGATACATATCGAAATACATTTTGTTTTTGACAACGCTACTTTATGTCTGGTGTTGTATAAATGTTGATCTGAGATTGAATCGGATATCCACTGCTTTGATGAAATTATAATACAATAAATTATGTAACTCCTCTTACTTCCAGCTGCGGTTCTCAAGGTGCTCGTCTCCCCAGTGACGGTGTTTGATGAGATTAGAGCAACAATGTATATTATAGACACTTCAGATGCAACGCACTCTGAAAATGACTTCTCTTCAGCCGTCTTTCGTTTGCTGTCTTCCACTGAGACACAGATGAGTGTTCGCACTGACAGTCTTCCTATTTCACCGCATATTTCACCGCACTACTTACAATTGTAAGACGCTGGATGAGTTTAAAGGGGTCATATAATGTCATTTTTGTACAAGCTAATATGATTCTTTAGGGTCTAAATTAAAAGTTTGTAATATACTTTAATTAAAAATTCTCATTAGTATTGTAAGAAAACACTCATTTTACCTGGTCAAAAACAGCTGTTTTCAGCACGCCGTTTCAGTGCATGTGTCTTTAAATGATAATGAGCTTTGCTCACCCCGCCCCTCTGTTCTGTGCGGACACCGTTTGTAACACAATAACCAGAGCCCGTCTACGGACATTCTCTGACAATAACCATAACGCGTCATTCATTATAAACGTGGGATTATGAATTATATTGAGAACGTCGTACATAGAAAACATGCCATAATGTACCCTGAGTGTAAAAATAGCCACATTCATCGTGAAGCGTGCAAGCTATTTGCAAAGATTAATATAAAGATTAATATAAAGGTCAATAAAACGTTACACTCACTTGTTCTTCTGGAGGTTCAGCAGGAACACGAATAGTTGGTACTGATCCTTTTTTCAGGAGCAGCTTCTTAGCAAAACCAGCTTTATACTGACCCTCGTTTGTAAAGCAGTCTCGAGTCTGGTGAAATGATTCGCGCAAACATGACAGCATTGACGTTGATCGTGGGGAATATTCCCTTCGAAAACAAACTCAGCCACTGCGTCTTCAGCTGTACGGATTTAGAAACATCATCAATATGACTGCTGTGTTCATTATTACACCCAAGAACAGAACACCACAATCATTAGACGCCATTCTGCTCAGCACTCCAGCTATCAACAATGAACGCGCCGGTCGGCGCGTGCTATGATTGACAGCTCGCTCACGAGGGCGCGAGGGCGGGTCTGTGTTTGAAACGCTGCTGTCAATCACCCATCGTGGGAGGGGCGTCGATTTTGTGACGTCACAATATCGAACAGCTTGATTTGAGACAGGAGGAAACATATAAAGAAGATTAAAAAAAAACCACTGGATGGATTTTTATCATTTTATGATGGTTGTGTACAGGCACTGCCAACACACATTTCAGTACAATCAACTTGTAAAAGTGCATGTACCATTATATGACCCCTTTTAACTAGTATAACTGTTTTCGATGTTGTGTCAAAACTTGCAGTCATCCATAAGAATCACTGTTAGACCCAGATTCCTAAAAATTAGTACGTACTGTTTCAGATTATGTAACTCCAGATTAATCACACTTTATCCACAGACATGCCTAGCACCTTATTCACCAAGAACTCGTGAGGAACATCCTGTCCAGTTGGACCTGCTTTCTGATTTCTTTTTTTTCTTTTTTGACAGATGGTGTTGGATTTTGCTTGCAGTAATTCACAATGTATCTGTAATTGCTCCATCTGTTGTGAGGTTGGGTTAATAAAACCATTCATCTCTATTCCCCCTGATGCGTGAGGCCTTTCCTCCCACAATCCTTGTTTCTCTGTAATGCCGAAAGCATTGTAAATACTATAGATCAAGTTTCCCAAACGGGTGCTCGTGAGTTGATGAAATACATGTTTTAGTTAAATTAAATTAAATGCATTCAATAAATAAACAAATGGAGCTGCAACTAACCGAAATAAAACTGAAATAAAGAAATCAAATTGCTATGATCAAATCAAAGGCTGCGGTTTAATTAAAGAAGTATACAGTGTAAAAAATGTTTTTATGAATTTGTAAATAAGATTACAGGAGTACGTTTTACAAGAAAATACTATTTCAGTCTTGCTACTTCAAAATTTCCCGTTTGATTCAGTGTGTTACTTGATGTTTCTCTGTCTTTATTTGTGAAAAAGCTATTTTTCCCCAAATTTTTTAAAGGAGTGAAAAATTGTCACCAGGTTTTTGGCCACTGTGTTCATTTACACACTTGTGTGTGTGTGGCCACTTGTGTAGCTTGTAATATCGCATTTTCTGCTCACAAGTTTGGAGTTTAACATGCATTTGCAAACCCATTGTGAACTATGTTCATTTACATTTGCATAATTGCCAACATTTTTGTGGACTGAAGTTTACAGCATTTTACCAATATTCTACCAAAATAAAAGCTTTTTTTTTTCTTTTTTTTTAACGTTTGAAAGTGAAGATTTTAAGACACTAAGGGCCAGATTTACTAAACAGGGCAATTTAATGTGAGAACGCAATAGCATTAAAGCATCGGTGAGAGTGGAAAGTTCTGCTAATTTGCATAATGACCAACGGAATCTATCAAAAGCGGTGCAAATTGAAAATAACGTTCCTTGTATGTTCGGATAATGTCTTCCTCTGGCAATAAATAAAGATGAATTGAGAGATTTCTAAGTTTTAATTGAGGGTTTCTCCTCCTACAGCAGCTATCACAGAATGGCAATCGCAAAATAGGTTAAGACATCCTTTTTTGGGGCGTTAAATAATACAGCGAATACCAGTAAGTTGACTTGCGCAAACCTTAGTAAATCAGGTTTTTAAAATTTTGCTTTTGAAAAGGAAACTTCTACAAATGCATGTGCAATACGGTCAGCTGCAAAAAATAACCATGTCCACACCTTTTCAGTGCTAATTTTTCACTTGCGTGTCTTTAGTAAGTCCTGACATTAGTTTTTAACAACAAAAGAGGGTTTGCGCTGGTGCAAGCTGTTATTTGTATTTGTATTGTCAGTTGTAGGGTTAGTTGGTTCTTATAAAGAGTGAACACCCTTAAAAGTAACTAAACACTAAAGACTGGATATTTTATCGGTGTACTTGCATGTCATGTGACTATTAACCGATATCAGAGAACCATGAACATGCGAATGTGTCGTTAATTTATTGAAAGATTAACTTAAAATCGATGTTTATTTCACGTCTAAGAGGCTGACAAAAAAAACCCTGCTATATATAACATGCTGTACAGTGTGACATATATGCGACCGCACGCTGACGTCATGTGTTTATAGTTGACATGCTCGATGCTTCGCTATTTTCTGAATCAATAGGGGGTTGTTTGGAGAAAAAACTCTCTAAACCAAGAGAAAGTAGTGGTGAGAAGTAGTTTGGCGGAACAATGTCAGATCATACAGTCGAAATTTAAATCTAGTTGCATATTCTGGAAGATTTAAAGATTGTTTTGGTAGGATGTGGATACTTATATTGAGGATGAGGATGTAAAATATATAAATTTTAGTGCAATTAATAATTTTCATGGGAAAATACCATATGCACAAGAAAATTGGGCTCTTTGTTAACAGTAATTGTATGACACTTCTATTTATATTTAATTAAGTTCTTTTGGTCCGTAAACTCAAAAACAATGGCATATGTTATAACATAATTAGCTTCCATGCATGATGAACTGCACTGTTTATGGTTGCTTTCAAACTGCTGTAAATGCTATAATTGTGTGGCCTGTGCTGTAAAACCTTCATCATCTGTAGCACCAGTGCTATGTTCAAAAACATTGAATTGAAGCCCTTCCTGTCACACAGGCTCTTGTATTGTGTTTGCAGAGGTTTTGGGATTACGTCATACAGTCTGACATGTGTTAACAAGGAGAATGAGACCGAGTGCTGCAGAAAGCATGTCAGCGGGGAGTCGATGGCAGACGTATAGCCTTCCGACTGCTTTTCCAAGAGCCTCCCACGCTTGCACAGTCAGCGCATTGCATTGAACGAACAGCTACATCTGCAGAGACACAGTAAAGTGTGAAGTAATCCACATCTGTACCTGCTGGATCGCATTCAGATGCATTGAAGCGCTGTGGGCTTTGCTCAGCAGGGGTCGGGATGTGACCTTGCACAACGCTGAAGCTTATACCTGCCCTGGCTGTGCTTGACATTTCCCGTTTTAGCCAGCCAGGCATCCCAGAACAACCAGTGACAAGCCCTCGCTGCAGTAACACACACGCAAACAAACACACACACACTCTTCATTGGCCTTTCCAGCCTGTCTAGCTTACATAACTCCTGACCACTGCTATTTTTAACATGCAAGATCAAGCATCTGATATTTTGGCAACAGGGAGATAAGATGTGAATATATGCATGAGCTTTATGTAGTCGTAACATTCACAGAATTCTGTTCTTGCAACACGGCAGGCGACAAACTTCTGAAATTCTGTTTAAGCATATGAAGGCCCTTTGCCATATAAACATTCAGTTAGTAAATAAATCAGAAGCTTATTGAGTTTTCAGCAAGTGTTCAGTGAGTCATTTGTTTTTCTTAAAAAATAACATGAATTTTGAATGTGTTTGAATGTGATTTATTAAAAGAATCAACTTCAGTCAATTTGAATCGGAATCATTAAAAGATTTGGCTCATAAGAGTAATTCATTTGTGAATCAAACTAACATCAGTTGCATTGTATGTTTGTTTCTTTGCGTGCAGTCAGAAATGGCCAATTTTTATTTTTTTGTATTTGTTATTTTGTATTCAGGTTGTTAACTAAATAAGATGTAAATAAGATAAAATAATGTATTTAGCCGTTAGCTCTGCTGGTGAAGTAGATTCAGGAAACACTGGCTCAGAAAGAAGGGGGTTGAAATGTGTAAAAGTGTGAGATGATAAACTACATCTCTGTTTGTTCTCATTTACAGTCTTGATTTTGCAATGTGTACGTAATTTTCAAAAGTTTGGGGTCAGTAAGTTTAAAAAAAAAAAAAAACGAAATTAATACTTTTCAGCAAGGACACATTAAATTGATCACAAGTGACTGTAAAGACTTTTATGATGTTATTAAAAAGGCTTTCTATCCATCAATGAATCCTGAAAAAGAAAAATATAAAGCAGCACAACTGTTTTTAACATTGATAATAATCATAAATGTTTCTCGAGCATCAAATCATCATATTAGAATGATTTCTGAAGGATCATGTGACACTGAAGACTGGAGTAATGATGCTGAAAATTCAGCTTTGATCACATTAATAAATTACATTTTAACATCTATTCACATAGAAAACGGTTCAATTAAACTGTAATAATATTTCACAATATTTCTGTTTTTACTGTATTTTTGATCGAATAAAATGCATCCTTGGTGAGCATACGAGTCAAAACTTTTTTACAAATCCTACCGACCCCAAACTTTTAAAGGCTAGTGTATATTCCACACTGTATGAAAGCTGCAAGTCGCTCCCTTAGAGAGTCAGAGAGGAAATGTGAGTAGTTTAGCTGATGGGTGTGTGTGTGTGTGTGTGTGCTTGTGTGTGGTTGTGTTATCAGCTCGTGTTCCTGCAGGCAGAGGCCCGACTGAGGGCGGCAGATTGTAGACGTACTACCGCAGGAGATAGAGCCACGAGGGCCTTCGAGAGGAAATATGTTCATCTTTATCTTCAGTCCTTCAGCCCAGGGGGATTGTTCTCAGGGCCCTGAGGAAGGACAGGAGAGGTGGATAATGTCTATTACAAGTTTCACCCGAGGACACATGCAGTTCCTCAACTTAAAAACACACATTTTAGCAATTCATCAAGTATTTCCTGTGAACTTAGACAAATATTTAGCCAAATTAGGCATGCACTGAAATAGAAATTGGACAAGTCTTGATTTATTTAAGCAGATTGGTTTGTTCAGAAAACTCACTTCTATGAACCGATTCTTTTAAAACCCTCTTTTTTTGTTTTTATATAAATTATTAGTTCCCTTAAATAGTTTTAAAGAGGACCTATATATCCTTTTACAAAGTCTCATTGTTTTCAGGCTCTATTAGAACAGGTTTTCCTGCTTGAATGTTTTCCTGCTATTTTCCTCATATTCTCCATTGTTGCGGCTCCTCTCTTCCCAGTCTGTCAGTAACGCTCTGTTCACTTCCTGTCTCTATGAAGCCCCTCCTTCTGAAAAGCACACTGTGCTCTGCAGGGCTCCAGACTAACTTTTTTCACCACCGTCCTGAAAAACTATTTGAACCGTCCTAAAGTGAATGTCAACCGTCCCAAAATAAACAAGTTGTTTCTGTACTTTGTTATTATCATCTATAGTTGTTAGTCACATAATAAAAAAAAGGTGAAAAAACTGTCAAAACTGTTTAAGACATAACCAACATAGTTTACGTGAATACTCTCCAAAACGAATTTCGACATAAAATTTCGACATAATGTGTGTATTTGTCCATTCAGACACGAAAGAGAGCTCAATTCAGTACTCGCGCGCTGTATAGGTGTCTATGTGCATGGCTGCACGCTTCGGGTCGGGTGTGTGCGCACAGAAAACCGTACCGAATAGAGCTCTTTTTTTGGGTCGTCACTCTTATTCAGATCTATATGTCTGCTCTACTCATTCTCCCAGACATTTACATTTTTTAACGTTTTATGAGACATGCAGCGCATGCCAAACCGTGTGGCGCTGGGTAGATCAGCACGTTACAGTACAAATGTGCGCATCTACCACAAACGCAGGACATCAGTTCTGACTGGATCGCTTCCCAAATCGTCACTATCTAACATTTCTGTCAGGACCACTACCGTCAAATATGATTGACAATTAGCATACAGTTCGGATTGGCAGCCTAGCATGGATAAGAGCAGTAGCGCAGCGATAACCCCCCTTGGGGTAAACAGAACAGAACCAACATGAAAATTTGCAAATATATTTAATTCAAGATTTTAAAGTACAACATTATTCGATAATTATTCTGATTCAAGGGGAATCAGAATGTCAGGAGGGTGGGGATGGAGGAGGGTAATTAGCTCCTGAGAAACGCGATAGCTGCTGATAATACTGAAGGAGCTTATATATTGGTGCGTTCAAGTCCTCCTGGGAAGTTCGTACGTACGAGGTGGGAAGTCGTGCTTATAACGACATGTGCGTTCAAGTCACTTTCGTCGGAGCAAAATGGCGGAGTACTTTCTCTTAATTAATTACACAAAAATACAATAAGGTTCTTAAACTCTTGTTCTAGAAAATGAAGAACAAAGAAATGTGCATCGGGTATACTTTGTATTTTTATGTTTTTAATTAATTTATGAAGCCACTGCCAACTCATCGTTACATGTTGCATTGTTATATTATAATACTATCATATTCTGTGTTGGCAATTAACTAACTGCGCTGTAAATAGAAAAGCCTGACAATATCACAGCTAAATACCTTTACGTATTGTGTATTCCGCCATGTTAATCACTGACACGCCCCCAACTCGTAAAGATCGGAGCTTAGAGAAAATCCCGAGCTCCCCACTGGTATTTACGACATTGTGGTGGCGTTCAAGTGCGTTCAACTCGTAAATACGATCTATACGAGATGACTTGAACGCACCATATGGTGATAGGCGTCGTATTCCTATAGGTAGATGTGGATCAGCTGAGGGTCAGCTGATGCGAGCTTGACTAACATGACCTGCCAGAACTAACGCTACGCTTGATTTTTGTCTAGTTTTTATTCGTTGACGAAAATGTCAATAGATTTTCGTCATAGTTTTTGTCATTCAAAACTAGTTTTTATTTAGTTATCGTCTCGTTTTCGTCTGTGAAAAAATGTTGTTGACGAAAATAATAACGAAAATTATTTGTCAACACAAAATTAACACTGCACCAATAACAGGGACTGTCCCCAGAAAACGTGAAAGTCTGGTCACTCTAAATTAGACTGACTAAGAAAAAAGACCACAAATATATTGAAATCTAAATGCTTTAGTGGAATAAATTCCACTAGAAACAAACCTTGTTGTATTATTTTAATTTAATACTGTGAAGCTGCTTTGATACAATATGTATTGTGAAAAGCGCTATACAAATATACTTGACTTGACTTGACTTTAGCTAATATACACACACATAGCCGGGGTAGCGCCTGTTAGCTAAGTGCAGACTGTTTCAATCCAATGACTAATAAGAATAAAATAATAAATTTAAATTGTACTCATATCAAACTCGGGGATTGTAGGCCTACTCGGGTTCGATGGAGGAGATGCAGGGCCGTCTTGGCGCTCAATCTGTTTGACCTCGTCCTCACCGTTGTTTAACCAGCGCAACATATTTGCGATGTCATTAAGCCATGTGATAGATGTACCGCGAAACAAGTCTCCGGGTGAGTAGCCGGCCAGTGATAGTAACTATAGTAACAGCATGAGAAGACGCGCTCCGTTGCAGTCAGCGCTTGGTCGGTTAATTTTGGCATTTTCTAAGTAAGTTACCATAATAGGCTAGTAATAAATGAACACGCATACAAAAATGTCTTTCGTCCTGTAGGCGTCCTGGAGAATATTTCTGTTCGTCCTAAACACATTTTCTATCGTCCCCAGGACGATAGGACGCCATTAGTCTCGAGCCCTGGTGCTCTGATTGGTCGGCTGGATCAGTGTGTTGTGATTGGTCGAGCGCTTCGAGTGTGTTTGGGAAATGTTCCGCCCCTTCCCATAACCGCCAGTTTAACACACTACTAACTAACTCAACCAGGCCCCGCCCCTTTATTCTGCGTATTAATTATTCAAATGAGGAATATTGAGACGTGTTCGTTCCCGTAAGAAACTCAAAACTACAATGGAGGCGTTTCAGGAGTTCAGAAACACTGATATAGAGAAGAACTTTGAAACTTTGCAGAGCTTTTTCAGTCTCAAACAGCAACATTACACACTAAGAAAGATGATTTTTGTAAGTTGTAGTGGAGCTAACCACTTTTTCTCTTAGCTAGCTTGACTGTAGCTTAATGACTTCAAGCTACAGTTAAGTACAGTACAAGATAAGTTTCTTAGCATAAGCAGGTATTAGCCTGTGGCTCTGTTCCTGGAGACGGGTTAGCATGAGAGATGAAGGAAAGCTTCTCTGTGTGTTGGTAAGACGGGTCACTGCGGCTCTCCGGGTGCCTCTGTGCCGTTTGCATGTTCACATTGATCTGAAGTGACTGTGGGCATCAGGCTCTCGCTTGACTGCACAAAACACAAAGTGACATTTATGCCCAGCGCTGAGCTACACAGAGGTTTTAATAAGTAAATACTGAGCCTCTGCTGTGTGTAATATAAGGCCATGCTGAAGTGAACACAGCTTATGTAACAAAATCTCAGCTCAAGTGAATATTCGTGAAGAGAGATGTTGATGACTGAATTGGTGCTCAAAGAAAACTGTCATGTTGTATCCATCCATCCATCCATCCATCCATTTGCTGTGCTGAAAATGTGGTTTCTTCATTATTATTTTTTATTGAGGTTTCACTTTTTTCTGCATCTTTTATTGATAGGTACAGTATGAAGAGGCCATGGTTCTGGATGTGTTTTCTGTTGAACTTAGAGATGCACGATTAATCGTTAAAAGATCGCAATCTTTATTTAAACACCCAAGCGATCTTATTCCTAAATGACAACGATTCGCCTCTATTAAAACAAAATCATACCAGAACATTCAGATCAGTGTTTGCGGAGCCGTTATCATGTAAAGGTATGAAACAGCTTCACAAACAGTCTTTTCAATCACACAGTATCATTATTTCTGTTACAAATATTCAGATTATCACAGAAGTACTGGCATACAAGTTTATAGTTCTTATAAACACTGATGTCTTTAGCGATCATAATAGAGCAAATCATCTTTTGAAAGTAACTTGGTGCTTCAAATAATGATTTTATCAATTTCTTCGTTACACCAGTAGGTGGCGACAAGTGACTGTTAAAAATGTATTTGTCACTGAATCATTCATTCAAGAGATTCACTCGAAAATGCTGATTCATCCAGTCATGAAACAAGTGAAGTGTTTATGAATGAGTCACTGAATCATTCACTCATTCAAATTTTTAATCGTAATATTTGTTTGAGAAAAATCATGATTCTCAATTTATGAAGAATCATGCAGCTCCAACGTCAAAGTCTGTTTATTAACTCTAACTCAGTTTTTTTGCACCTGATAGTGTCGATTCAGATGAACACACATGAACAAACCAAGACATAAATCACGTTAGACGCATTTAAAACACTCTCTCATTAACTATTTTGTAATGACATCTCGATCCTGAATGATATTTTTGATTTATGTGCGGGTATTACGCTGTGTTAGGACCTGCATAAAAACATCAGTCAGATTTAGAGGTGAAATTGAATTATGTCACAGGGAATGATCTGTCTGGATTTTTTTTTTCCTCTGGTTATGCAAAGGGGAAAATTGAACGAGAAGCAAAATTGAAGGTATGTAGTCGGACAAGATGCGTAATTCTTTAAGACAGGCATCACTGCAAAGTTGTCTGTTCGCAATTTTCTCTTTGTCCTAAAATGGCATCAGCCAGAAACGCTTGGGGAACCCTGAGGGTCACGAGCGACGACACAGTTTGTGCTCAGTGTTTCTCCTAAAACAGACTTAAATGAATCAGCTGTTGACATACAGAAAGAGTACTTTAGAGGTTGAATGAAAATGTTTATAGCAGCTCATATAATTTGATCTTGGCTAAAATTGATAAGAAATATTTGAGGTCTGAACCTGACATGATTATCAAGATCTCTTTATAGGAGAAAGAAGAGATCCTTTTCCTCAGGATTTGCAGGATCAATTCCATCGAGGAGAAACTCAAAGAGATGATTTTTCTTTCCCATGAGGCATTTCTAATTCAAACATGGTGTTTTGTTCTCGTACCTTATAGCCTAAGCAGTGAGTTTTGTAGGACTATATTGTCTCTCAGTCATTATCATTGTCATTGCTCCTGACCTTTGAGATATTATCATCCGCTTTAATTCCGTGCTGCAGAAACAGGCTCTTCCAGCTGTCAGGCGTGTGCTTTATTTAGCGCTGTGCGTCGTCGGCCGGTCAGAGTTTCCCTCGTAGGGCCCCTTGACGCTCACACACAGACAGCGAGTCACAGTCTTTCCCCAAACACACACACACACACACCCTGTACAGCCCAGAGCCGGCGCTGCAGCAGAGCGACAGAGAGCGAGAAGAACCGGGAAACTGAGTGAGTGAGACGGAGAGAGAAAGAGAAGAGTAAAGCTAGAGTGATTGTCGAGAGGTGTAGCACACGTTCTGCTTTCACTGTTTTAATTTGCTTCTTCCGGCACCTTGTCAACGCCTGCCAAATCTGATGAGAGAGTCGGGATCAGACGGCTGAGACGAGAACACACAGGAACACACAGGAATGCAGACAACCCTGAGGTGACACTCGGTGTGTTTTCTCCTCTCCATCTCATCCTCCACGGCTACTCCACCCATTCCTTCAGCAAACACCACTGAATTAATCACAGCTAAGAGGATCAATAGAGGTGTTTGACAGGAGCGGAGCGCTTACTCGTTTTTTTTGGGGGGGCGAACCAACATTTCCAGGGCTTACTGAGGACAACAAAGCCCAATCGGAACAAATCGGACCCGTCATCCGTCTCTCCATGGCATCTGGGCTGTTTGCACCAGGAATATCTCGGAGAAGGGACGGCATGCATCTCCGGGTTTCAATGGGGAAGCATCTCCGATGGCCAAATGAAGCATTTTCCTCACACAGTTATTAATGTGGAGAATTCACGATGAGGATGTACCACAGTGAGTTTCAAATCCCACACAAACGGCAGCGGAAAGACCCTCGTTCTGCTCTTTGTTTGTTATTTTTGCTCTACTACTATGGAACAACCACTTAACCATCCAGACTGTGTTTCTGTGTAATATGCTTGCCGTTTTGTTGCCTTAAAATTTGATTTACGCACACTTGTCGACGTTTTTTAAATGGATGGAGTGTCTTCTCAGGACTCTTCTATGGAATAGCACACAGTAAGAAGATGTAATCTCCGTTGCTCCAGGTGGATTTCTTCTTGTCTTTGAGTTGCTTGGAGCACGTTTCAGTGGAGACATGTAAGCAGGGTGTATAATGGCTATCCCAAGGCCGGCATAAGAGTTATTTATTTCTGAGAGCGAGAGGAGCCAACCCGAACCACACCTTCGCGTAAATGAAGACTGGCCGCAGTAACACAGGAAGGGAGAAAAAAATGATGCACGTCAACAATTTCCCGTTCCGAAGGCATTCCTGGATATGGTGAGTCGGGGGAAAAATGGTTTGCAGAAGGAAACTGAGCAGTTAGTGGTCAACGGTGATGTCCGGCCTAGGAAAACTGACATTCAAATATTATTCAAAATAGTTAAAGATTTTGTAATTGCATAGTTGTGCTTGGAGTCAATTGTTTTATTTGTGATTATAACGCAATGAAACATGACATACAAATAAATTATGAACACATGCAAAAACAAGAGAGAGCCAACTAAATATTAATAACTTATTATGTTGATGTCAATGTGAGCTTTTTTTTTTTTTTTTTTTGCATAGTAAAATAAAGCCTGTAGCCTCTAGTTTGCCTTTTTTTGACAAATAATTTTTGTCAGATAAATACCTTAACCTTAATAGTTTAGTTATGTTCTTACATCATATTTAAAAAAAATCTAGAAAATTCTCCTCATATTTTGATGGTTTAATCGAACTTGTATAGGGTCATTAAACACAGATATCCCCTCTGAACATCACTTTTGGCCACTTCTGTATGTTTATTTGTGTTTCATGACACTAAAAGTAGTTGGTAGGTCAAGTCTGTTTTACACACCAAAACATTGAGGTTCCACACACAGTATTTGCCTGTAGATTTGTCTTAATCTTTAACTAAATATCACTGCGTGTCAGTGTAGTAAGAGCAAAGGTGCTGATGGTAAGCCATGTGGTTTTGTTCAAAAAAATAATGTACATTTATAAGATTAAACTGGGCGTTTTCTTGCCTTAATTTTAAATGCCAGAAAACTAGTTAATGCTGCCGTGTGCAATAGCGGAAGGAGAGACAGCAAAGTCTCTCAATATTTTATTTTCCCTCTTTTGTAAAGTGATAGAAATGCCCATTTGCTATTGGGGGCAAATGAGAATATTGTTGTAGTTTCTGTTCACCTCTATAGAAGTTTACCCAAATATGATGATGTCCATTCTTGCCTGTTAGAGTCTCCATAAAGGTCATTATCCGCTTGTTAAGTCGTGACGCAAGGAATGCCAAACCTCTACTCATTTCCATTGAGAATAGCATCTAAACAGCCGTTTATGAGCACTGTTTATTCATATCACAAGCATTTAAAAATGTCGCAGTGTGCACTACAGTTTCCCGGACGCCAGTATTTTAAGGATTCATAGAAGATGAATCTCCATCTGAGATTCGGTATAGAGATAAAGGTTATTTTTTGGTTGCGTTACAGCTCACTGTGAGTGTATATTAGCTTTTGGCGCTCAGGAAATTAGGCCTTTGCTACAAAAACGTCATGTGACTGTTTATTTTTGCTCTCCACGATTGTTTTTTTTCCCACGATATGTGTGCAACCACAGTTTTTTTTTTTTTTTAGTGAGCGCAGGCCTCATGGGTTCACCAGCCCGTCAACACCCGATTATGAACAGCAGGGTCTGGTGTCGTCGGCCTGATGTGGAAAACCCGAAAAACAAAACAGTGGCACTTTGGGGATAATGTCTTGCGTCTCTCTAGGGCTCTATAATGGCATCGCTCTTGACGTGCTGCTTTACGATGGTGATAAATGAGGTAACAGGAGCATTAGTGTGGCACATCAACAGGGATTCAGTCCAACGGAGGTCCGTGTGTCTAGTTTCATGTAGGAGTGTCACACGTAAGCTTCCTTAAGTCACAACTTAAACAGAGGCGTCGTAAAAGCAGCACTAGCACATGACAAATGACATTAAACAGACCTTCAACGTTGGTTTAGTTCATGTACCAACAATGCGTCCTAAATATTTGGAAGGAAAACAGACATGTCATTTGCATTTTTCTCTGCAATGATCAAATTACGTAAGTTGCGAAAGCACCGTATGATTTCTATCCCACCCTAAAGCTAGACAGTATTGTTCTGTGAGAACTGAAAGCATTCAACCTCTGCTTTGTGGATGTGTGTGGGTGGGTGTGTGTGTGTGTGTACGTTTGCTGCTTCAAACCGTCAAACTTTTACCTAGTTTTTCACTTCCACCTACATGGCAGGTGTTATTTCAGAAGAGATCAATGGTCCAGTGATCTGCCATATGCTGTTCAGCTGCTGTTTCTGCATTCAGAAACCACAGGGTTGAGTTCAGATCAGGAACCTGCTGTCTTTAAGATTGTGTTTTATAGCCTTAAGACAGATCTCTCATCTCAGTCGTCTTCCCTAAGGCAGCGCAGAACACTTCACTGTCTATTTCCATTGAATTTCCATGTGAAAACCAAACATTTTCAGATTAGTAATACATCAGTTTGCAGTTCATGCGTTTGTCAGGTCAAGACATCCCAAAGCTCCCTGATGGTGAGAACAACACAGTCTTCCTTATTTGAACTAACTTAAACTCTTTACATGCACTGCTTCATCTGAATTTTATATGATTGAAATGGACTTATAATGTTGTTTTAAGCCATGAGAAGCAAACATTAACGTACGTCACAAGCAGAACACGCCAAGATAATGCAAACATACATCCCAATTACAGACACTGAACAATGACAAGCTTCATTTGCTTCTGTTTGCAAAACAGACAAGTCAGTTTGAACAAGTTTTCCTTGAATCACTAACAGAAGCGGAAGTTGTGAGTTCAAAGTAAGAAAGTCAATAGTGAGTGTCTTCCCAATCATTATATTATATTATATTATATTATATTATATTATATTATATTATATTATATTATATTATATTATATTATATTATATTATCAGGGCTCCCACGGGTCCTGGAAATCCTTGGAAGTTTATGAATCTGAAAAAAAAAAAAATGTCAAGGCCCTGGAAAGTTTTTGAAATTAAAAACATCGATACAGATCCTTGAAAGTGCTTGAATTTATTTTGTGCAAGAAGTTTTCTGGAAAAAAATTCCATATTATTCCCTCTGGTCCGCTAATGTGTTATTTTGCCAACACTTTGTGGCCTATGCGCACTAGCTTGCTTGATTATCGTTAGTTACGCACAATTACGTGTTAAGTGTTTCCCGCGTGAGGTACTTTGTGTTGTACGTTGTCATGACGTTCACGCACGCAAAACTGTAACAATGTATCTTACAAGGTAACACAATGTAACCTTACTCTCACTTGAAGTGTGTCCGCCCACATTAAGTCCTTGAGTTTGAGGGTTTTGGACCTGGAAAGTCCTTGAATTTGAAGTTAACCATGTTGTGGGAACCCTGATTATATTATATTATATTATATTATATTACAGTATAGTATATTGCAGGTTACATCATAATGCTGTCAAGTTGTGAGACTTTTTAAGTGAGTCGTTGAATCATTATTTAGCGATTTGTTCAAAAACACTGATTCGCTCAGGCAGAAAACAAATCAGTCTTTGAGTGAGCATTTTAATCATTCATTCAACTGATTCACTTTAAAACACTGATTCATTCAGTAACGAAACACGTTACCGTGTTGTTTAGAGATGCGTAACAGTTCATTTTGCTGTGGTTTTGTTTGAAACTTCTTTTGCTGGCGGAGCAGAAATATGCAAGCAACTGGAAATATTGTTTCTAAGTTACTCAATATTAACAATATTATTTATAATATATAACTGTTACATAAAAGCACGATCACACAATTAATCATGTAATTATTTTATAATTCTATTTTATTTTATGCCATGCATTGTTAGATGTTAGGTTATTTTGGTCACACTTTACTTTAGGGTCCAATTCTCACTATTAACTATGACTTTCCCCTCAGTAAACTCCTAATTACTGCTTATTAATAGTTAATAAGGTAGATGTTAGGTTTAGGTATTAAGGGATGTAGAATATGGTCATGCAGAATAAGGCTTTACTTCATAAGTACTAATAAACAGCCAATATCCTAGTAATATGGACCCTAAACTAAAGTGTTACAGTGATTACTAAGACGCTAGACTCCACAATATCCTAATAATATGAAATTTCATATGCAGCAAGTGCCTGAACTGAATTTGGTTTAGTGTTTTGTAGAGGGAGGAATTTTAATGGAATTCTATGGCTGAATAATGGAGAGCAGACTGAATGTCTGCGGACAATGAAAGAATTTTAAACATGTTATCACTGCTGTGTGATAAGCCCCAAAATCACATAATCCCATTATTTCTTTTGGAAACACGCACACAGCCAAATACACACATTCCATGTTTGTGTTTAACTCTTATTCAACTGGTCCCCTGTTTCTCTGTGGAGTGATTTCGTGGACGATGAAAAGCCAGTTTTTTTTTTTTTCTCCCGAGTCCTTTTCAGGAAATATTGAGGCAGTTATATGCCATCAGATTGAATTGTGGGTGTTACGTTGTGAAGACGTTGAATTGATCTACTCAGTTGAGCTGTGAACAGTTTAGAAAGGACAGGGCTTGTCAGCGTGCTTCACCTTATCCCGTTTGGTTTCACATGATTGTGCTCGTCCGTGTGCCGCGTAAGCTCGTTTGAATGACCTTTGCATACGCTTTTGTGCCGTCACTAATTGGGAAAATCAATTACTGCAAAAAAGCAACGCAGCAAAATAATGAAGGAAGGATTAACCAGCACTGAGCTCAGAGTGTGTTTGAGAGACGCTCGGTAAAGGACTTACAGTTTATGACACCTAAGCTGTAATTTAAGTCTAGAAATATTATGCAATGCATATGCGAATGCTTGGCCAGGGCATTGAAATTGTCCACTTGCTTAGCTTGCGTTCTTCTGTTACTGTTGCAGCGATTCTTCTGTGTTCAAATTGTGACAGACTTTATTAATATGTAATGCCTTGCGTGACTTATTCTGTACATAGTGATCAAGCCTGCGTAACTGTAAAATTCCTCTGTTCATCTGTTTAGGAATCACTCATAGAGCGACATGCCACCCATTAGCTGCATCTGCACTATTGTTGTAGCTTTATAATGGTTCGTTTCACATTGCGATATTTACTGCATGCTGTCTGCCAAAGCTCCCTGAGCATCGTCCCTGGAGTGTGTGCCACACTAGATAACAAATAACACCAAACACACACACCAGAGACTGCTTTACACACACTCTCTGTGTCTCTTTGTGGCTTTAAACGTCGTTGCATGCAAAAAACAGGGAACCTTATGAGATAAAAGTCGCTACTTCAATGGTTTGGATGCTGGAAATTAATTCACACCACTTATAAAGAGCCAGAATGACTCTAGGCCTTCTATCCAAGAACATTATGTTCACGAGGAATGTTGCATCATTGTAGGTTAACTGGGAATTTAAGCGCAATGGCACATCACTGCATGGCCTCCTCTTTCCCAGCAACCCACAGCCAAACTGCAGCATCATCCTGGGCTCAGATTAAAGAGGCAGAGCGTCGTTTAAAAGACGTCTAATAGCGTCCAAACACGGTCCAGACGTCTAGGCTAAAACAAGGCAAAATTTGGGCTGTCAGTGAAAATTTAATAGACGTCTAAACCATCGGTCAAGAATAGACTAGTCATCAATTAGATGAAGAAATGAAATGAGTGAAGAAATGAAACCGAACATGTAATCACTTGTGAACTTGTAATCACTGATACTTTGCTTACATGATGGAATATCAAACATCTCGCAAGTTATTTTGGCAAAAACGACATGTAACCAAACTCAAGGTTATTTTGTCTAGAAGTGTGTTCCTCATAGTTATTTAATATTTCTTAAAGGACAGACGATGAATCAGCGTATAGACGGCGCGAATGGATTTCAGTGCATTACTGTGGACAGCATCAAACTGCTTATATGTGACCCTAGACCACAAAACCAGTCACATCGGCACAATTTTAATTGAGATGTATACATCACATGAAAGCTGAATAAATAAGCTTTCCATTGATGTATGGTGTGTTAGGATAGGACAATATTTGGTTGAGATACAACTATTGAAGATCTGGAATCTGAGGATGCAAAAAAAATCAAAACATTGAGAAAATCTCCTTTAAAGTTGTTCATTTATGTTGGCGATTGTGCAGCATTCAATCACAAAAATAAATGTTTTATATATTTACGGTAGGAAATTTACTAAATATCTTCATGGAACATGATCTTTACTTAATATCCTAATGATTTTCGGCATAAAAGAAAAATGGATAATTTTGACCCGTACAATGTATTGTTGGCTATTGCCACAGATATACCCGTGCGACTCGAGACTGGTTTTGTGGTCCAGGGTCAAATATTAGCATGGCTTTGAGGACTTTAATGTCTTTTTAAAGCAGATAACATATGGGATATCTATGAATGTTTCCAAAAGATTTCCCTATTACATAATGCACTTCTCAAGTGACGTTTTTCAGGTGTTAGTCGAGGATAAGACGTAGTGATCGTACGGCGGACACAATGCACTCTTCTGTGCTATAAAAAGACACGAGTGTTGCTTGTGACGTCTGGAGATCTTCCCAGTCTTACGCCTGAGACGGGGCATCCCTGGGACGTCCCGTATATACGCACACCCACGGCTCAGTGACATCACAAAGGTACGGTTTGATGGGATTAGCATTAGTGTTATGCACTTCCAACAGCAAAATGACTAAACCCATTACCTCAGCCAGTGCTAATACTGCAGACATGAACGCTAGCCGCTCTTCATGTCCACTGCGCTGTGAATAATGCACGGATTAGAAGGAAAGACCCTTCCGAAGATTTCCGGCCAGAGCTGTTTTGAGTTTGGCGATGCAAATGAAGGTGACCGGAGGCTGGAGGAGTCCTCTGGAGAGATTAGCAGGAGCTCTGCACAGGTCAGATGCATCTACGCATCCACGGCTCCATCTTTATGGATGATTTGTTGAAAAGTCCTGTTAAAGAATGGTTCCCTTGCTTGTATTCATCCAAGTCATCTGATTTCATTTTAACAATGAAACATTAGTTTAGAGCTTTAAAAGACATTATCTGTAAAAGTCATTGCATTTATTCCTAGAATTCTGTTCCCATCCATCTTTTTAGTTTATTTATATATGAAACATATTGCCTATATACATTTAAGATTTAATTTTCTCAATCAAATGCACAAAACCTTCAGACTGATTTCCTTTTTGAAGTCATTGCATTTATTCCTAGAATTCTGTTCCCATCCATCTTTGTAGTTTATTTATGTATGAAACATATTGCATATATATATATATATATATATATATATATATATATATATATATATATATATATGAAGAGTTCAGATGCAAAAGTCTCTAAGTGCCATCTGAAATTTTCTTCTAGAATGATCATTTTTATCAAGCTCGGTTCAGTAATTTCACTTAAATGGCAATTAATAGGTAATTTTCATTGCCATTTAAGTGAAATTACTGAACTTAAATATACGAGCTTCATAAAAATGATCATTCTAGAAGAAAATTTCAGATGGCACTTAGAGGCTTTTGCATCTGAACTCTAAATATATATATACATATATATGGACTGATCTCCTTTTTGAAGAATTCATTAAAGGATCATAAGAGTCATTTGCTCATGATCACATTGAACATGCTGTATATTTTCTTTTTGTGACACGATAGAAAGACATGTTTGCATTGCATGGTGTTGCACTACTTTTTAGATTTTTCTTAATTTTGTATCTCATCAAATTCAGCTTGGGTAAAATATGATTTGACTGGGATTTCACTGAAGAGCTGTGCAAAAGATTCTGTTCTGTGTGAAGGAAATGACGTCAACTCTGTTTATACTTGTGGTTCATGACTAAATCTGAAGCAGTGCGTCAACTGTGAAATAAAGCGGTAAACTAAAGGACCAGCGGTGCAGTATGGGTGAATAGTTTATACTTGTGGTTCAGGGCACTTGCGGAATAGTTGAGTAACGTAAGCTGTAAAAAAAGAAAGAAAATGAGTTTACACCTTCATGAGTAACGAGGTGATTAACTTTTTCTAATGAACAACTGTTTGATGTTCGAAGGGCACATACAGGGTGCTTGATCACCTGTAGCTTTACAGCGACTCTATTCTCTTGATTAAACCCTGCGTCTCTTCACATTCTCACTGAGGCTTTTTTTGGCCCGTAATTGCTCATAATTCCCTTGAGATTTGAGGATCTTGTTTCTTGATTGCTGTAGAGGACGGACATGCACAAGCTTTCAGGCCCTCGGGGAACTTTGCGATAGTTTCCAGCTGGGAATGTTGTTTTAAGAAACATGTTTCCAGATGTAAACAAATCACAGGAAATGTCGGTGGTAGAAGGGGAGTCTCGTGGAGGTGTAATTTGTAATGGATTTTGCTTACAGCACCAATAACGCATGCATGAATTGATATGCATACCGTGAATGAGCGGCATATGCATTTATGTAAATGCGATCAGCAGGTGTTTTGCGCATGACTGCGTGTGTTAGAAACGTGTTTACTGCACTGTTATGTGTGACGCAGTGGAGGGTATTTAAGGGGATGAGGTGGATTAACCTTCTTTTGTTCTCGTTTAGTCCTCCATCCAGGCACAGGCGTTCTTCTCTCCAGAACATGTCCTCTCATTTGGACTTCAAAGAATGTTTTTCTTTTAAATACCCTCCGTCTGTCTTTGTTTCAAGTTTCACATTATTTATTTTGTCCCCGAAATAGCTGGTGCCTGACGTTAAGCTCAGTTTCTCATTGTCTGTGTATGGAAATGCTTTCAGCTAATGGTAATGCCAACCAGCAAAAGTTTATAAAGGAGACCTATTCTGCTTTTTCATCTCTCTTTAGTGTGTAATGTTGCTGTTTGAGCATGATAATATCTGCAAAGTTATTCTCTATATAATAGTCAGTGTTTCTGAACGTCCTGAAACGCCTCCATTGTAGTCTTGAGTTTCTTCCGGGAACAAACACGTCACAATATTCCTCATTTAAATAATTAATGCGCAGAATAAAGGGGCGGGGCCTGGTTGAGTTAGTTAGTAGTGTGTTAAACTGGCGGTTATGGTAAGGGGCGGGACATTTCCCAAACACACTCGAAGCGCTCGACTAATCACAACACACTGCTCCAGCCGACCAATCAGAGCACAGTGTGCTTTTCAGAAGGAGGGGCTTAATAGAGACAGGAACTAAACAGAGCGTTACTGACAGACTGGGAAGAGAGGAGCTGCAACAATGGAGAATATGAGGAAAATAATGTGTAAAATAATAAACCTATTCTAGTAGACCCCCCAACCCCCCCATAAAACAAAAAATCAAGAGCATATAGGTCCTCTTAAAACGAAACAGGGTTATTAATAACCCGCTCAGATCGCTGTCGAAAAAGGCCCGTGACGCTAAATTGTACCTGACAGAAATGTGCCGCATGGGACCTTCAGTGAGCAGATCTGAGCTGTGCCAAACGGCTCTGAGAGATTCGCCGGCACACCGGGAGCCGAAGCTCGGTCTCCTGTGGAGAGGATCATTAAAGCAGAGAGACGAGGAGACTGAAGCTGGCAGATCTCTCTCATCACAGGTGATCGGACACATGGCACTCACCAATTAAACCTGCCTCTTATTACAGGACGCTTCCCAGACGAGTGGCGTCTGTCTTCACCGCAGAGCATCTTGGGTAAATGGAAAGACAAAACGACAGCCTTTGATGGCAAATAAGGCTTAGCAGACATCAGAAAATGAAGGAGTGAAATAAAGCCTGCTGTATCATATTTCATACAGCTTTTAAATTATCAACATGATCAAAACTTTGCTGAAAAACCTGCTGCACTCAATCTACTTCATGCCTTCTGTCGTCTGATTAATAGTTTAGACTTTTTTTATTATCAAGTAAAAAACCTTTTAGTATAATTGTACAGACGTTCACTGTCAGCTTGTACTTCACGTCTTTTTGCTGTGAAATCTGCACTGATTTTTATCAAGTAAACATAAGAATAACTTTATTACTAATACTAATATTACTCATATTTCCAGATGAACACTTACTGGACTGAAACAACTTGATTATGCAGACATCATTATAGAGAAAAATCATTCAAATGTGAGTCTCAAATATGTATTATATCATATTTAATATCTCTCAATCATCATTTTGTATTGCATTGCATAATATGTTTTAAAACTACAGTCTACAATTTAAAAATCATCTTACTAAGACATTATTAGCAGATATAGAGTGACGTCATACAGGCATTATATTGATTCACATTGCAAGCTATCATTACTTCATCTTAGTTTTGGGCCATATAAATATCATATTTTTGCTCAGTTTGGGCCTATGAATAAAATTGAGCTGTTTTTTCCTCCTCGAATATGAGCTCATTAATGTCCTGATGTATCAAATACAGTACTCAACCAAACAGTGTGCACTTTGTTCTTTAGATAAAAAATAAATAAAAAATGTCGCCTAAAGGTTTAATAAAATTTTCCATTTAAAAAAGATTTCATACGTCAGGCTTTACAAGGTTAAAACTCTTCAGATGTGATGTCAGAACTCTGTTGTTAATTATAGCTCTGATATTCAATCTGGTTTTTCAGCATTCATAGACACATTCGTCAAGCTGATCCTGCCTCGACTGAGAATCTGATAAAGCAAAGACTCTAAACTAGGGGTGTCACGATTCGAAACATCACGATACTGAACTCACGATACCATATTATTGTGATACTCTAAGATATATGCTAAAAGGTTATCAAAATATGAACTGAAAATTTTAATTTTTTCCTCACACAGACATTGTTTTTCCCG
Organism: Abramis brama; assembly: GCF_963993115.1. Taxonomy (NCBI): domain Eukaryota; kingdom Metazoa; phylum Chordata; class Actinopteri; order Cypriniformes; family Leuciscidae; genus Abramis; species Abramis brama. The sequence continues at coordinate 26,606,659 of NC_139987.1, read as the reverse complement.
GTGAATTATACATAATACATATAGTCACTCTCCACGAAACATATTGTTGCATTTTTGTATTGCGATAGTTTTACACCCCTATCCTAAACACGTGACACCACGTGTACTGCAGGGATCGGCGTTTCGCGTTTACGCTTGTTTGGCAGACGCTTGTGCATTAAACTTTAAGGCCCTATCTTGCACCCGGCACGATGCAAGTGTGTTTTGCTAGTTTCAGCCCGACGCAGTTTTCATTTTCACGTCCTGCGCCACGTTGTTTAAATAGCAAATGCATTTGTGCCCATTTCTGCTGGTCTGAGAACGAGGTGTGTTCAGGCGCATTGTTGGCGTGTTGCTATTTTGAGGAACAGAAATAGACTGAGCCATTGACCAACTGAAACCTGCTCTAAAGTCAATGGCACAATATATTGTTTTTTGTTATTTAATGAGTGTGTTAGTAATGTACACCTATAGGCGGGTCCACAATGCACTGGGACGCACGTACAGCAGCACACAAACATGCCAAATATTTAAAATAAAAGGATTACAATGTAAAAGATTATTATTGTGTACATAAAGATATGGTGAATCCGGCTTATCCCGTAGATGTTCTGCTTGCGCACTTTTACCTCGCGCACGAGCAGATCCGTTTGCGCTCTGGAGACGCGTTCAGATCAAATCCCGGCATGTAAATAGTGAATCCGCCATGGTGTGAGCGCGACTGGCATTTAAAGGGAATGGGAGATGAGACTCTGATTGGTTTAACGCACGTAAATCCCAAAACACACCCATTACTCATGAAGAGAATAGGGACAACCCTTTTAGACCATGCGCCGGGAGCGCCGACCATTTTTCCCGTTGTTAAACTAGCAAAAGTGGATTCGGACACGCCCTAAGTGAACTTGATCGTTAAAATAGGGCCCTAAAGGTATTTATTTTATTAGACTACTGTATATACAGTAGCACTTGCTTTTGCCTAGTTTATACTATCTATCATTTTAAAACAGTTTTGAGCTTCTGCCTCCAACAAAACAAGACAGCCAAGAAAATATCATGATGGCTGAGGAAAATGAAAGGCTGACTCGTTTATTAAGTTGAAAGCATGTATCATGTAACTTGTGATCGTTGTCTTGTGTTACAGTATCTGCTGGTGGCCGTAACTGTACCTGTTTGACCAAACCACCGTTTGGCCTCCGTACACTTGTAAATGAAGACGCTATCTATTCTCATTAGGCGGTTGGGTCTGTAAGGGTTAGATGGGATTGAGCTGAAACACAGGCTAGTTAACTTGATCTAAGCAAAACATTCCAACAGTGCTTCCCAAACACTCCCGGGTCAACAGTCCCGAGGCTTTCGCTGCTTCCACAGGACACGCTGATCTTTCAATATGTCCAATTCCCAAAGACTTTGCTTCTGTTGATACATCTGGATTTACTTTAGTTTCGTGTCTTCTGTTCTCATCAGAGCCTGAGGCTTGAGCATCAGCAGGGTTTCATAACACACCAGCCTGTGTGTGTAGTGCAGAACAACACGACAGTCATCAGTCAACCTGTGTGTGTGTTGTTCTGCAGTGTCAGCCGCTCGTAAATCACGGTTTCACCATCAACCGGACAAACACGTTTAAGTGAGCCGTTGTTCATCGGCTCGGGTTAGCAGACGACACTCCTCAGTCTATCTATCTATCTATCTATCTATCTATATTATCTATCTATCTATCTGTCGTCTATCTATATATCATCTATCTATCTATCTATCTATCTATCTATCTATCTATCTATCGTCTATCTATATATCTATATTATCTATCTATCTATCTATCATCTATCTATCTATCTATCTATCTGTCGTCTATCTATCTATCTATCTATATTATCTATCTATCTATCATCTATCTATCTATCTATCTATCTGTCGTCTATCTATATATTATCTATCTATCTATCTATCTATCTATCTATCTATCTGTCGTCTATCTATCTATCTATCTATCTATATTATCTATCTATCTATCTGTCGTCTATCTATATATCATCTATCTATCTATCTATCATCTATCTGTCGTCTATCAATCTATCATCTATCTATCTATCTATCTATCTATCTATCATCTATCTGTCGTCTATCAATCTATCATCTATCTATCTATCTATCTATCTATCATCTATCTGTCGTCTATCTATCTATCATCTGTCTATCTATCTATCTATCTATCTATCATCTATCTGTCGTCTATCAATCTATCATCTATCTATCTATCTATCTATCTATCTATCTATCTATCTATCTGTCGTCTATCTATCTATCATCTATCTGTCGTCTATCTATCATCTATCTATCTATCATCTGTCTATCTATATCTATCTATCTATCTATCATCTATCTATCTATCATCTATCTATCATCTGTCTATCTATCTATCATCTATCTATCATCTATCTATCTATCTATCTATCTATCTATAGCAGTGGTTCTCAAACTTTTTTCGTCGCGCCCCCAGTTTAAACCCTAAAAAAAATCTGCCGTAATGAAAAACACCTGCAATAGTTTCACTCTGTAATGTCATTATTTCATATAACAGTAAGAGAGAATAATAATACAGAACTTAACTTTTAATTTAAATAAACAAAAACATTTAAATATTTCAGTGATGCTTTGGATGAACGATACATAAAGGCGCTAATATCCCCCCCCCCCCCCCCCCCATTATAAAATATTAGAAAAACTTATATTTTTAGTTTATCCATCCATCTGTCTGTCATTCTATTGTTTTTTAACCTTTTTTCAAAACTTTCAATGCCCATGTCAGCAAACATCTAAAGTTTGTCTTGACAAATTGTAATTTTTTCTAACATCTATCATATGAATTACTTTGAACATCAGTTTATTTGAATTCTACTTCCTTATTTTGAAATGCAAATTGCAATTCTACATCCTGTTTGTTGCCTCAGTTCGAATTCATGAAAAACGAGTGTAAAATTCAGAAAAAAATCCATCTTTCATCCAAAATGTCCATCACAAACCTAAAGACCAGGTGGAAACAACAGCCTAAAATGTAATCCATGCTTGTTTTCATTTCATATTGTTCCCATGTTTATATTTTCTAAGCTCCAGTCATCTCAGATGTGGAAGACACAGGTGGAGGAGTGGATCTGTGTAAAGCCTGGGCTAAATGAGAGGTGGCAGGAGAAATGATTGTGTGTCTCTGAGTTTCCACTGTAGACACTGAATTACACCAATCAAATAGAGTCTTGCTCCTCCAGCCCTCGTCTGGTTTCCCTCCTTGTATTTGTCCAGAAATGCTCTGTCGTCTCTAGGTCAGCGTGTGTGTCTCATAGGCCATCTCCAGTTCCAGCTGATTCATCCGATTAATGCACTTTTCTGAAACAAGATCTGCGTTATTTTTGTTGTTACCTCGTCCAAGCGTTTATTTCCATCTGCATCACGTGGACTACAAGTAAAAATCATTGTACATTCAATTTGCTGGCATATCATTTCTGTAAAGTTAAAGGTGCATTATTGTGTAATATTTAGGAGGATCTGTTGACAGAAATGCAATATCATAAACATAACTATGTTTTCAGTGGTGTATAAAGGCCTTACTTAATGAACCGTTATGTTTTTATTAGCTTAGAATGAGCATTTCTCTCTACACTCACTGCGGGTCGCCTTACATCGACATGTTTCTACGGTGGCCCTGAGTGGACAAACGCATTTCGTCACTGTTGTTCTTCGTGTAAAGAAGCTACAGCTAAAGTCAGCGAATAAAACACTGACACAATGATGAACAGGTAACAATAATATTCGCAATAACATATCGTTTTACTGAATAATTACGTAAACCTAATTTCTTAATTTATCTTTGTAAAGAAACCTCATTGCTTAACTGGCTCTTCTCTGCTGTCTCAGACGACGACATCACTTCCTGTCAGCCACCGTAACTTCTGTTGGGTGCAATTCGCAACCTCACCACTAGATGCCGCTAAAGATTACACACTGCACCTTTAAGTTGTCAAACATATCTCACTTAAAGGGATAGTTCATTTTGAAATTAAATTTTGGTATGTTTTAGCTTACCTCCAGGGCATCCAAGATGTAGGTGTCTTTTTTTCTGCAGTAGTTTCAATTTTGATATTTTTAGGTCAAACTGTTCTTGTCTGTCAGTCATTTAATGCGGGTCTATGGTCACTGTCTCAAAGAGCATGCACAGAGTCCAAATTAAAGCAATTCCCCATCGTCCAAATTAAACAATTCCCCATCGTAAGTACACATTGATGGCCTAAGACACGAAACGAGCGGTTTGTGTGAGAAAACGAACAGTATTTATATCGTTTTTACCTTTTGTACACAGCCACGTCCAAGTGATCTGAGAGCGCGGGCGCTTCCTAGTGTGTGACGTGTGCGCAGACTGGTGCATAGATATATACACTAGATGTCGCCTTAAAGACATTCGTTCCAATGAATTTAATAATTTGGACTCTGTGCATGCTCTTTGAGACCGTGACCATAGACCTGCATTATATGACTGACAGACAAGAACGGTTTGACCTAAAAATATCAAAATTGAAACTACTGTGGAAAAAAAGACACCTACATCTTGGATGCCCTTGAGGTAAGCTAAAACATACCAAAATTTAATTTCAAAGTGAACTATCCCTTTAATGATTAGCATTGCACACTTAAAAATCACATAATTGGGTATAAAAAGAGATGACAAAAGCAAGGGATGCGCATAACTACATCCCAGCTAACAAAAGTATGTTTATAAGAACGTTTTGCTAATGTTGCCATTTCCTATTAAAGGACAACTCCAGTGAAAAATGAACCTAGGGGTAATTAACACATGGTTACAGAGTCGATCGTTCCCTGGAATGCGTTTTAATGAAAATCGAATGTAAAGAGTTTTATCTTTAAAAACAGATGATCTTATAACACTAGTATATGGGGCACAGAGTAAGTAAAAGTAAATCGCTAGTTAATACCACTAACAAGGCTCAAAATAGCCTCACACTAACACGGTAGCATAATGAGGGTCCCTACATGCAAACCGAAGCATTGAGAACTTTGTAAGTGTACAGACAGTTTAATAAGAAGATACTTTATAAAGACAGTACATTACGCGTTTACAGCCAGGATCCATCTTGGAAAACAAAGTTCTCAATGCTTCAGTTTGCATGTAGGGACCCTCATTATGCTACCGTGTTAGTGTGAGGCTATTTTGAGCCTTGTTAGTGGTATTAACTAGCGATTTACTTTTACTTACTCTGTCCCCCATATACTAGCGTTATAAGATAATCTGTTTTTAAAGATAAAACTCTTTACATTCGATTTTCATGAAAACGCATTCCAGGGAACGATTGACTCTGTAACCATGTGTTAATTACCCCTAGGTTCATTTTTCACTGGAGTTGTCCTTTAAGTTATTAAAAAAAAAGTTATTTCTGAATGTTCTCTAAAAGTAAAAAAAAATCTTTCAGAAAAAAACGGTTCCATGAACAATGTATACATTTTTTTTTTTTTTTTTTTTGAGCTAATGCTTTGAGAACATTATTAAAGACCAGATAACTTTGAGCAAACATTCTATTAACCTATTAGTTATATATTAATGTCTAACATAACCTATCTAACATGTCTAACATATCTATTAATGTTACAGGAAGAAACTCTTTTCATAACTTTGAGAGAGAACGTTCCCTGTCAACTTGGATATGCTTTAAAGGGGATTTTGCAGATGCAACATCACTAAAAGGGTTTAGCGTGCTGAAAGTCTAACACACTAAAGCACACAGTGCATTAAAATCCTTCTCTTATAATTGCAAAGCTCATCCCTTTTAAAGCCCACCACTAATCATTGTCAAGCTAGTCGGTCATCTTGACCCATTCCCGAGCCTGTGCGACCTGAGTGATCTAATACTAGTGCAATTATCAATCCTGCTTATGTTCAGAGTTCGGCAAACATCATTAAATAGATTTGTTTAGTGGAGATCAGATGTGAGAGCGTCGCCCTCTAGTGGTGTTTAAAGGGAGCACAGCGAGCTTAATAACACCACACACACTCTGCAGGATTAGACACTTCATTAGAATGTTTTGCATCTAATCACAGGAGAATTTCTCTTTGTGTGGGATGTGGGATGTGATTGGCTCAGCCAGCCAGCAGGGCGGGCCAATCACACCATGATGTTCATCAATTAGCATGCGGCAGCTATTTAGTTAGCTTGTTTGCATGAGGCGCACATCAACAGCACTGCACCTGTGGAGGGTTTTGTCCGCCCCCTCGGGACTATGGTTACAGTGCTGATGAAAAATGCAGAGTTTAGACGAGCTGTTTACACAGTGATATATTGCCACGCCGCCTGATCTGCATAACGCTGACCTCTGTCTGTGCATGTGCAGGCGAACCCTGCTGGAGGACCCGCTCAGATACTGCACCACAACACTGGGACGCACACATCTTACTTTAGTTTATTTGATTTTATTTTTTGTTAAATAAAATATAACAATTTTTTTTATTTTTTTTAAATTGTGTTAAATTTTATTTAATTTATCTGTTTATTAATAGTTATTTATACATTTATGAATTTAGCAGATGCTTTTATCTAATGCATACATTTTTACCAAATATTATTGTTATTATTTAACAGCTTTTTTTCATATTTTATTTGTTAAACTTAATTTGATTCATGTTTAATATTTTTTATTAAATTGTGTTCAATTTAATTTGTTTATTAATAGTTATTTATACATTTATTAATTTTGCAGATGCTTGTATCTAAAACATACATTTTGACCAAATATTATTGCTATTATTTAACAGTTTTCTTTCATATTGTATTTGTTAAACTTAATTTGATTCATGTCTAATATTTTTAATTAAATTGTATTAAATTAAATTTATCTGTTTATTAATAGTTATTTATACTTGTATTAATTTAGAAGATGATTTTATCTAAAACATACATTTTGACCAAATATTATTATTATTTAACAGTTTTTTTTTCATATTTTATTTGCTAAACTTAATTTGATTCATGTTTATTAATAGTTATTTATACATTTATTAATTTAGCAGATGCTTTTATCTAAAGCATACATTTTTACCAAATTATTATTATTTAACAGTTTTTTTTCTTCATATTTTATTTGTTAAACTTAATTTGATTCATGTTTAATAATAATTACATTTATTATTTTGACAGATGCTTTTAAACAAAGCATACAGTTGCGACAGCTATTATAATTAGTTGTATTATTATTATTAATAATAATAATAATATTACATTTTTCAAAATATTGTTTAATTGCACTTTAAATACGGGTTTAAATCCCCATAAATATAATACAATTTTAATCCTGAATTCATATTTAGTGCTGCTGTGTATTCAGCGGTCGTATTTTCTGCCCGGTTACCTGCTCAGGGACGACCCAATAGCAACGCGCCGCTAAACGAATCATCAGTTTCACCCTCAGAATCCTTTCAGAGCAGATGGGATCAATGAAGCCAGATCTTCTTCCCTGAATTAGTCATAGTTTTCTGTTTTGTAGAGAAATGAATAGTCAGAGGAAGAGGCTTTATGATTCCCACAAACATCTGCTGCTCTGCTGTTTTCATCACCAGCGCTGAACACACGCTCATAAATCAACACAATGAATTCACCTGTCCACTTACACTCACGGTTCACTCAGCGTGTGTTGAACACGTATAGTGACTACAGGAGGAGGACGGCAGTTTTACACAAGCTGCGTACAGTAGAGTTATGAACAGTGTTTCATAACCGTATATTCATATGCTAGTATCTAGAAAGCAGACTGACCAATAAACACTGTAGTATTTAATATTTGCTCCATCTCTCGCTCTCTCTCATATATATATATATATATATATATATATATATATATATATATATATATAATATATATACACAGCACTCTAAGATTTTTTTTTTTTGTAAGAAAGTAACTTTTATTCAGTAAGTATGCATTCAAAAAAGTGAAAGTAAAGACATTTATAATGTTAAAAAAATATATATTTCAAATCGATGCTGCTATTGATGATATTGATAATAATAATCAGAAATGTTTCTATTTGACTCTGGTAAGTTTCTCCATAGCAGACTGGTGGGAGTGGCCTTGGACATCAACATGCCCAGTGCATTATGGGTGTTTTCTAGTTTTCTCTAGTTTTCTCTCTACTATATAGATGTTATGTAGCTCCGCCCCTTTTCAGCGCAGCACTGGTTGTCTTTTGTCTTCCGGTTTGTATTTCCACAGCGATCCCACGTATTTATGAATTATAAAATCTTGTTGTCAAATCAACCCCGTCTACTGACATTTGTTATGACATCCACTTCAAACATTGCAATGCTCATGATAACTTTCCTTAACTCTATAATATAAATCCACTTCACCAGCTAATTACTCTTGGACAGCGGTGTCATAGAAAGCTACCACAAAAACACAAGTTCAAAGACAATATTATAAAGATGGATGAGCGCTTGTTTCTCCGGCACATAAGGTCTATATGCAGCACATATGCCAGCTGTGAAGTATTCGTTTTTTATATTTTTTTAGTGGTGGTGCTTTAATTAGATTTCAGTGCTGCATGAAACTGCTATATAGAATGTTGAATAAAATGTAGGCTATAATAATGCAATGGGGGAATATTTGTGTGTCCTGATAATGCCAAATGTCTGATGTTACCAGTAAAAGTGGCCTACATTATTTTAAATATATCTAGTCAGTGAAAGAGTGCAAGCATATTCATCTAAAATAATTATGTATTTTCAGCTTCAGAATGAATATTGTTATTCTCAGGGTTCGTACGGGTGCTTGAAATCCTTGAAAATGCTTGAATTTTGATGTTGTGTTTTCAAGGTTTGAAAAGTGCTCAAATTTTGGATAAAATGCTTGAAATTGTATCTGTATTTCTTTCACGACAAACACCTATCTGACTGAATAGTTTGTGTATTAAATGGAGAAATAAAACGTAGCCCTTCAGATACAGAGCTATTTGCACTACAAAAGTAGGCGGAGTTTTCATTTTGATTTCCGCTCAGATTTTGTTCAAATCTTGTCTATGTCAAGAATGTGTCCCAAAACCAAGGCCTGCAAAATATTTCTGTTCAAATCCTGTGTCTTCATATTTTCAGCCCTTGAAATTACTTCAGTTTTACAGCCTGAAAATCACTTATCTGGGAAGCAATATTTGGACATTAATATAATGGAAAAGTATTATTCATAGGCATTATCTACTTAGACAGTGATACATTTTGAAAAATAAAACTTGTGATTTGCTTAATTATCGGATCCTTCTGCTATTACGAAACACATTTTTGGCTGTTTATAGCATTTATATCTTTTAATGTGATAAAAACACTAAATAATAATGTTGAGTATTTATTGGTATGTCATTTACGGTGGTGTAAGCTTTAAAATGGACCTTGAAAGTGCTTGAATTTGACCTTGGAAAAGGTGTACGAACCCTGTATTCTGGTGTCTCTATTGTCCTGTGCTTTGGGTTTCCTCAACCTATTCATTTACACACACAATGTAACATCAGATTTAGCATTTTAATCAACAGTGCATTTTTTGTTAACCTTTTATCATATGTTTTGGAGTATCACATTAATATCGTATCGTGATATGTATCGAATCATGAGGGAATCGTTACACCCCTACAAGTATTATTTTTTTAATTTTTAATTTTTTCTCCTGCTGGATGAATTAGCCTTAAAATGTCCAATCTACATAGATAATCTCAAAATGACCAAATATGATCCAGTACACAGTCTTGGTCCATACTGTATATCGGTCTGTCACTACGCAACAGTGCCACAGTTACCGGTATGTGTGCGGTTTCCAAGAACCAGTCAATAAACATCTAGTCTCATAAGTTTGATCAGATGTTGGCAGCTCCAGTGGTAAACTGGCAGGTCTCTGGACATCGGGTTGAATGTTCGGCTAGAGGTTCAGCGAGGTGTCTGAATATGACTATGAATGCTCAGTGTCACATTGCCTCGCGCTGTGTTCATAAAGAGAGGACGTGGAAAGAGATGAGCTGATGTTAAAGATGAGTTTACCCGCTAGCACCGACCTCCACTCGCTCGAGCCGTTGGCCAATCCTCTCTGCATGTCCTCCAGCGGCTCGCCGTTCGCCACCAACAAACCCATCGACATCAAAGCCCGGAGACGATGGTAACGTTTGCCGTTTTTAACCTGTCTGTGTTGTTTTATTTAGACGAACAGACTTTAGCGGTGAAGAATTTTAGCGTTGTGTGTTTATGTGGGGTTGCTTTACCTTCTGTGGCTGTGTAAACATTTCCTCTCATGCATTTGTTTATTCCTAAAGTGATTGAATGAAGAGGCAGAGCTCAGGCTGCTGATGTGTTTATATATCACTTAATCACATTCACCTTAAAGAGCCGTATCAGGTGAGAGACGCTCAATCAGATTCACACACTGAGGAAAAACCTGCTGAGAATCACGCTATTATTAGTGGTATTTGCCAGTTTTACTCTTGGTAGTCAACTGGTGTTGCTGATATCTATTCAGGGTAATACAATCTGCAGATTGCAAAAAAGATATTCGCATTTATTTGACTCAGAATGCTTTAGAAATGTTTGATATATGTGCATTATGCACCATAAGGCTGATGTTGCATCTGAATGACTTCTGCTGTTAATCGGCTAAGTTAGGTTAGAGTAAGGTTCAATCTGTGAGCTTTAGTAAATGCATTGGGTTCTATATAGATCCCCACTGATGCTTTCTTCTAAGAGTATGCATCGGGTTAGGGATTAGTCCGAAACTAACCGACCTTTTCAAGCCCAAGATCCCTGACCTCGGCCCTGATGAAAGGCAAGATCAACCTATAGATTTATCATGGCCAATTCCCTTTCCCATTTTTTTTTTTTTTTTTACAAGTAAATTGACCAATTGGCCAACGGAAAGCAAATTTATTTTGTTGTTAATTTGCTTTATAACTGGCCTTAAAAAAACTGTAGCCATTTGAAATTAAGAGTCAACCACTGCATTTTAAAGGGGTGGTTGATTATGATTTCACTTCTCTAACTTTAGTTAGTGTGTAATGTTGCTGTTTGAGCATAAACAACATCTGCAAAGTTACAACACTCAAAGTTCAAAGCAAAGGGAGATATTTGCTTTTAAAGAAATCGGTTTTTAAGGACTTATCAAGACAGAATATGCTAATCAATGACTAGAAGATAACTACACATCAGCTTCATAAATTCATCAACCATTCAGAAATGTCCTGTTGCTTCTACATGTTGTCACTTCTTCTTGAGTCTCTCCATCATTGTCTGAATCCGGTTTGAACATAAAAGGCTAAAAGCTTTTGAAATTTTCAGTGCATGTCTGTGTGATTGCAAGCTCTTGAAGCTCCGCCCCCTGTGCCGGGAGCAGCAGCTCATTTGCATTTAAAGGAACAGACACAAAACCGGTGCGTTTTTGCTCACCCTCAAAAAGTGACAACTTTAACATGCTATATAAAAATATCTGTGGGGTATTTTGAGCTAAAACTTCACATACACACTCTTGGTACATCAAAGACTTATTTTACATCTTGTGAAAAGGGCATTATACCACCCCTTTAATCACGATCCAAACAAAGATGCTACACACCATGTAGCCTTAGAACAAATATAGAATGGTCTGACTTTAGCTTTGTGAAACTGTTACATAAGACACACCTGCAGAAAACAAAAACAGACGGACTGAACGAAAATGCTAATTCACTCTCTGACAGTAGGTGGCGCTCATGGAAAAGAAGCGTTTCTTTGGGTACCACTGTAAAAAAAACAGCTGCTGATTTTGGTCGCAATTTAAACCTTGATAATGTGTTTTTTGTGCTTATTTTTCTGTATTTTCGGGAGCTACCGGGACAGTGATAAAGATCTACCAGTCGATCGCGATAAACGGGTTGGCAACCACTACAGCAACAAATGATACTTAAAATCTTCTGTTATTCTACTTAGTGACAGGACTAGTAACCGCATGGAAACTACTGTAGCTTCGTGTTTTGCAACAAGTGCCACATAGTTTACAAACTAGTTAAATTTTATCCTCAAAATTAAATAAAGAGCAGACTAAAGGTGTTTGTTCAATTGAGGCCGGAGGAATTCAATTAATCGTACCTGTTTGTGCTAAACTTTGTAAATGTCAGCCATAATCTGATTGCTCTGTTATGTAAGGAGCAAAGCAGCTTAAGAGTGTGAGAATTTGCCCCATCAGCGAGTTTTCTCAGATGACACTAGTCTCAGTTGTTCTGATTTAATGAGTTGCTCGGTTCACACAGATGATGGGCAGTTAACGCAGGCATTGAACCTGCTGATGACTTGATAGGTTTAGAAAGAATAAACACAAAGAGCTTTAACTTCTTCTCTATCCACAACACGGTTCAGTTACACATCCACACAAGGCCGTCAGGAGGAATTACACCGGTGCACTTCCTCCCCCAACACACTTCTTAAAGGATTAGTTCACTTTCAAATGAAAATTAGCCCATGATTTACTCACCCTCAAGCCATCCTATGTGTATATGACTTTCTTCTTTCAGATGAATACAATCAGAGTTATATAAAAAAAATGTCCTGGCACTTACAAGCTTGATAATGGCAGTGGATTGCAACCAACAGATTGAAGCTCAAAACGTGCATCTATCCATCATAAATGTGCATCTATCCATCATAAAAGTGCATCTATCCATCATAAACGTGCATCTATCCATCATAAACGTGCATCTATCCATCATAAACGTGCATCTATCCATCATAAAAGTGCTGCATCTATCTATCATAAACGTGCATCTATCCATCATATGCATCTATCTATCAGAAACGTGCATCTATCCATCATAAACGTGCATCTATCCATCCTAAAAGTGCATCTATAGATCCTAAAAGTGCATCTATCCATCATAAACATGCATCTATCCATCATAAACGTGCATCTATCCATCATAAAAGTGCATCTATCCATCCTAAAAGTGCATCTATCCATCATAAACGTGCATCTATCCATCATAAACGTGCATCTATCCATCAGAAACGTGCATCTATCCATCATAAACGTGCATCTATCCATCATAAACGTGCATCTATTTATCATAAACGTGCATCTATCCATCATAAACGTGCATCTATCCATCATAAACGTGCATCTATCCATCATAAACGTGCATCTATCCATCATAAACGTGCATCTATCCATCATAAACGTGCATCTATTTATCATAAACGTGCATCTATCCATCATAAACGTGCATCTATCCATCATAAACGTGCATCTATCCATCATAAAAGTGCATCTATCCATCATAAACGTGCATCTATCCATCATAAACGTGCATCTATCCATCATAAACGTGCATCTATCCATCATAAACGTGCATCTATCCATCATAAACGTGCATCTCTCCATCATAAACGTGCATCTGTCCATCATAAACGTGCATCTATCCATCATAAACGTGCATCTATCCATCATAAACGTGCATCTATCCATCATAAACGTGCATCTATCCATCATAAACGTGCATCTCTCCATCATAAACGTGCATCTGTCCATCATAAACGTGCATCTATCCATCATAAACGTGCATCTCTCCATCATAAACGTGCATCTATCCATCATAAACGTGCATCTATCCATCATAAACGTGCATCTATCTATCATAAACGTGCATCTATTTATGGATGGATGCACTTTTATGAGCTTCAAACTGTAGCCAGGACATTTTTTTATATAACTCTGATTGTATTCGTCTGAAAGAAGAATGTCATATACACCTAGGATGACTTGAGGCTGAGTAAATCATGGTGTAATTTTCATTTTAAAGTGAACTACTCCTTTAAGGTCTTACACCAAACCCGCCGCTCAACCACAGAGAAGCAGGAGACTTCGGTTACACACAGAGCATGGTCGTGTGTAAAGGTGAACCGGAAAGAGGATATTACCCACAGACCCTTTCACCGACTCTCGGTGACAATGTTCTCGTTGGGGTTTTTGTTTTTTAAGCATGAGGTCGCTTTAAAGGGATCGCTCACCCAACAATGCCATCCCAAACCCATAAGGCTTTTGGTTAATCTTCAAATTAAGATATTTTTGTTTCTGTGTCCAGGTCACCAAAACTTAGAAGAAATATGATTGCTTTATATGATGAACAGATTTAATTTAAGCTTTTATTTACATATAAACAATGATCGACACAAATACTCAAGTGTGTGTGTGTGTGTGTGTGTGTGTGTGAGTGAGTGAGTGTCATTGTTACATGTTACATGTTCTTACCATAGTAATAACAGTAAATTATGCATAATTACATGCAACTAACCCTCAACCAAACCCTAATCCTACCCTAACCCTATAGTAAGTGCTTGCTGTAAATTAATATTACTTAATACTTAAATGTATAATTACACATTAACAATGTTAAAACACTGTTAAAATAAAGTGTAACCCTTTATGTATTTAATACATATTATTTTATAATTATTATAAACATTTGGTTACGCTTTATTTTGAGGTGTCATTGTTACAGTGTAATTATATATTTAAGTACTGAGTAATATTAATTAACTACATGTACTTACTATAGGGTTAGTGTAGGATTAGGGTTTGGTTGAGGGTTAGTTGCATGTAATTATGCATAATTTACTGTTATTACTATGGTAAGTACATGTAACATGTAACAAGGACACTGTAAAATAAAGTGTTAATAAATAAAGTGTAACCTAATTTTCGAGTGAACTGTCCCTTTAAGAAGAGGTCAGTTTTGGCTGTGTACAGTATTTTAAGGGAAAGCCAGAGGTAAAAGAAGCCCTCGCTTGGACTCAGTGTCCTTAGATGCTAATCAGATTACCATAGGGGAGGAGTTGGGGTTAGCGAAGGCCACATGAAGACGTCTGTCACTTCGTGTGAAAGGGGAGGAGATTGTGCAACTCAGACAGAGTCTAGGAAGCACTTACACATCTCAAGACGAGGCTCCAGCTCAGATGTATTGATGGACTGTACGGGTCACTTCATCGCTCCCTTCCAGGCCGTAACCAGAGGCATGAAACGAAAGCGCCTGCTCAAGTCCTACAGGTACAGAGCGGCTCGGAAACTCTTACATGCACACACTGGAGGTTTCTTGATCTGACACGGGGAGATAAGCTCACTCTGTTTAGCAAACTAAACTCAAGTGTTTGTCTGTGGTGAGCTGGCAGGAGCTGTGGCTGCCATGCTGTGAAGTTTGTAGTTTGCAGTGAAGATTTATGTACATCTCGTTGTCAGATTCTCTCTTGTTTTCCTCGTATGTGCAGTGAAATGTCATAGTGCATTCGGGGTATATGTAAATAAAGTTAGAGAGGACAGGTGTACTCATTGCTTGCATAAATATCACTTGCATTTATTTATTGATTCCAGCCTGTTGCTTGTGATGATGAAGAAAAAAGGATTCATATTAGCATGTCAAATTTGGGAACACTTTATTTTACAGTGTCCTTGTTACATGTTACATGTACTTACCATAGTAATAACAGTAAATTATGCAAAATTACATGCAACTAACCCTCAACCAAATCATAATCCCACACTAACCCTATAGTAAGTATATGTAGTTGCTTTATATTACTCAGATATATAATAACAAAATAAAGTGCAACCTCATTAAAAAAAATCTATAATATTAAATTTAATTAATTGCTATTTTTTGCAGCTATATATATATATTTTTACTATTTTTCTCATTATACGCTATTGTTCAAAAGTTTGGGGTTTGTAAGATTTTTTAATGTTTTTTTTTGAAAAAAGTCTCTTTATTTGATCAAAAATACAGTGTAATATTAATTAATAATAGTGAAATATTATTACAATTTAAAATAACTGGTTTCTATTTGAATATATTTTAAAATATAATTTATTCCTGGCACACACTTGAGTATTTTCTGCATTTACGGTCACAGCACATCAGATTAGGATGTGGGAAATTGTGCGATATTCATTTTGAAAGAGGAAGCTGGCTTTGGCCTGTGCGTTGATAAATTGCCCTGATACTTCTTTTTTTTCAGTTTCCTTCACAAGAAAACCTCAAGTGTTTCACCAAAGATGTTATTGATGAAACGCCTTTGCTTTGCATTGACGCACATCTCACATTTAAGACCAGTTACAGGTTCTCACGCATTTACTAGCTGCAGGATTCTGGATAAAATCAGAATCACTATTTTTGTGTTTCAAATAGAGATCGTGATCCTCACACGATTCTTAAAGGGACACTCCACCTCTGGAAAGATGAATGTGTATTTAAATTGGGTCATTTATGTAGAAATGTGAAATTATTTTTGAATTTGGAGCTTTCTAGACTGAGAAAAGCCAGAAAATGTATTTTTGGCTCATGTGGATGAAAGACAACAACTCCCAGAATGCACTTGCTTCACTGCCCTACGAGGCCACTCCCAAGCCACGCCTACCGGTCTGCCCGGGTTTTTGAGATCGCATATCACACAAAATGTCCGGGATTCGGCTTATGCGTTCTACAGTCGCCATTCATTGTGTTTACTGTGGCGAGCAGGACGAGACTAGGGCCGCGGGAGAACGACGCGAGGCCGGTGGCGTGATTACTGATGACCGACACCTGTGAGACGCACTGGTCTCGTATCTCTCACGGAGGAGCGGGTATTTTCTTAGCAATGGTAAAACGCACATCAACCGATCACTTGTTTAGCGTTCATGTAAACACTACATTCAGATTCACCAATCGTAGAAAGCAAAGCCGAATCCCGGACATTTTGGACGATCTCGACGGCCGGACATGCAGGTTTCTGCCGGTGAAATCAAATGCACTGGCACTGATCTGTGATAGGTCTGTTAGCGCATTAGGTCCAACCCCCTATGGGCGGGTTTGAAAGGGTGGGAACTAGTGCTTATAGTCTCAACAGAAATCCCCCCATCTTACACTTCCTCCGACAATGACGCAAAATGACGATTTTTACGTCATTGTAGGAGGAAGTGTAAAGAGGTAAATACAGATTTCTCTCGTCTCAGGGGAAAATGAGAAAATGTTGCACGACCATTCAATAGTATGACTGGGTTTCTAACATTGCAAAGCTTAATGCAAATGGGTGGAGTGTTCCTAAAGCAACACCAAAGCACTTTTCCTCTTCGGTCCCCCTACAGGCTGGAAGCGGAATTGTCCATTACCGCTGTCGTAAATAATTTAGCCTACCGTCGCACGCTATTTGTTTATTTACATTTACATTTAGTCATATAGCAGACGCTTTTGTCCAAAGCGACTTACAAATTAGGACTAAATTAAGCGAGTCATCGTGAAGAGGCAAAAAACAACGCAAGAAGTGCGCAAAATACAAATTTCAGGCATTGTTCAGAGTAGCATAAATCCGATAAGCGAGGATATAAAGGAAAAGGAAAGTTTTTTTTTATTTTTTTGTTTTTTTATCCAGCACCGGCTTTGGAAATAACGATGTCCACAGACAAGGAAGAGTATGTTGCATGATTTTATGAAAGTATGATGAGATCAGAAACGAAGAAAAACTAAATAATGACATTGCTTGTCAAATTTGTAGTTTCTTATGTCTCATTCGAACTACAGATCCGCTACCCGATCTGGCAAAATTTAATAGTGCGGTTATAGCCGATAGAGGGTCGCAAAGCGAATCCAGAAGTGCCGTTCACCCTGTTACGACTTGATGAACTGATACGATTTTGGAAACATTATTTTAAGGTACAAAAGAATCTTTGGTGTTGCTTTAACAGACAGCTAAACAAAATAATGTCAATTTACTAGAGGTTCTGACAAAATGTTAATTGCTGCAGTCTATTTAAAAATGTTTAATTAGAGAATGAATTATTTTTAAAAAAATTGTTGAATGAATGATTCAATGACTCACTCGTATAGATTTACTTTTTCATTACTAGATGATTCAGTGTTTTTGAACAAATCTCTTGAATGATTCAATGGCAAATACATTTTTTAACAGTCACTTGTCGCCACCTACTGGTGTAACGATGTAATCAATACAATCCTTATTTGAAGCGTCACTTTTTTGAAGTTACTTTCAAAATTTGCTTTATTATATATATAAAAAACTTTTATCCCAGTTCTTCTGTGGTAATCTGAATACTTGTCACACAGAAATAATGAGACTGTGAGGTTGAAAAGACGCAGATGCATCGTCGTCATTTAGGAATAAGATCGGGTGGGCGTTTGGATCAAAATCTCTATCTTTTAATGATTAATCGTGACAGCTAGTTCTGATAAATAATGTCTAATGGAATATATGGCAGATTATTATCATCATTATAGTGCGATAGTCTGTCAAAAGGTAGACATTCCTCCCACTAATGAAACTGTGCAGTTTTATGATTTCTGTCTTGTCCAGCAGAGGGCGTCGTACTGTTTTTCTGCTGAGGCTTTGTAGTGTGATCTGAAAAGCTTAAAGCCATTAGATGTACATTGCACATGTACTTCCTTCACCTCGTTGCAAAATGTGAAAGCCTGTCAGAAACACTCATGGTGTGTGTCGTCAGAATGTCATGAGACGCTGTGCTAATATTGTGCACACAATTTCCCATCAGCTCACAATGAGTTTGGTTATTCTAAATAACAGTCTAACAACTGCTGGCTTCCAGGAAATGTGATATTGTTCTAATCACAGCGATGTTAAAACATGTTTCCAAGAACGCCAGTGAATGGAAAGATTTAATCAAGAATATGTCCTTTTATGTCTATCAGTCATGCAGACGACATTAGCGTGACGTAAAACGAGTTTGTATTCAATTTGGCCGGCACTTTCTATCACAAGTGTCTGTAGATATGGTCCTCCTCACTCTTGTGTTGTCGTGATCATTATGATCGGTCACACCTCTGCTCTGCTAATTGCTGTAATTAAAGCGCGTGTCTGCTAGGAATCCGAGTGGACTGTAATGACGGATGGAGGGGCTCGTGTGGAAGTGCAGGTCTCAGCCCAAATCCTCCGATGTTACACGCTACTTCATGGATCAGTAAGTCTTTTTATTAGATCAGATACGGTCTGCTGGGCAATATCACTCACACACACTCACATGTAAGGAAATTCAATTGCATTCCCATATCTAAGAGTGCCAGTAAGAGCATCTCGAGTTCAGCGTTGAGGAAGCCGAAGTGTGCAGTAAAGCACATCATGCAGAATACAGACACACACACTCTTCAAAATAAAGGACCTAAAAGGGTTTTACAGCTTGACGTCATACGTGAACCACAAAAGTGCCACACTTTTTTTTTTTTAAATGCCCAACCCATTTTATTTCCACATTTCTGAGTGAAACAGAATATTCAATGAGAGAAAATATAGTTGCTAAACATTCTAGATGTTCCTAAACATCTACATTTGGCAATTAGTTGAATTTAACCAATAGCTTATTATTGCATTTTGATTAAACATTACAAGACATTTTGGTAACACTTAACTCAAAGAATTTATGTATAATGCATTATAAAATAAACAAAATGGTAAAATAAAGAATGAATGAATAAAAGTATTTTAATGCATCCATTATGTACCTTGTAATGCATTTTATGAATAATTGAAACCATAGTTATAATACATTATAATAATTATCTATTCATTGTTACGATTTTAGAAAGTATAATGCATTAAAACACATGAGAAACAACCAATTTTAGAATTTGCAAATGTTATAAGGAATTTTAAGAAATTTATGAAAAGATGTAATGCATTATAAAGTAGATTATGAATACCTTTATAATGCATTATACATAACCAATTTTATAATTTCATAATTCTGACTTTTTCGCTCAAAATTGAGCTATTGTGAGTTATAAATTCAGAATTGTAAGATAGAAAGTCACAGTTACCTTTTTAATTTTTTATTCCTGAATCCTTCACTTTAAGACCGGAAACATGTATTGAAAACAAAGCCATTCAAGCTTTCAGAAACACCTCCATATCTCCTGCCTCCTGTCGAGACCGTCACACACACTCCAGCTCATCGCTTACCCGTGGAGAGGCTCGTTCTTTCTCACACTCGTTCTTTTTTTACACGGGCAAATCTCCTCTCACATGGAACCACATAAAACACCTAGCAACCAAATAGCAAAACCCTAGCAACCACCAGGGCATCATGGGATGTTTCTCCTGAAATTCCATGAGCTTTGATCATTTAGTCTGGGAAGAATTTGATGGGAAATGTTGAGATCTCTCTAAACTTTTCATATTGAAAGATCTGACTTTTGACTTTTTTTAAATGTTATATGCTTTCATAATTTATTAGTTTTTTTTTATATTTCTATTTAACTTTAATTTATTTTAGTACTTTTTTCAGTTAATGTATTTCAGTTTTTTTGATTAATGTTATTTTACTATAATTTTTTTTTATTAATTGTTATTTATTGGTTGTGCTTTTTTTATATTTCTATTTAACTTTAATTAATTTTAGTACTTTTTTCAGTTAGTTGGCAATGCAACATTTCTAATTTGCATTTCATTTCTTTGTCTAATAATTATATTTTATGTTATTTCTGCTTTATTTCAGCTACCGTAAACCGTTTAAATAGTTTACCTTTAGTAAACAATAGCACTGTTTGTCCTGTTTCATCTTTCCTTTATTTATAAAGCACTTTACAACTACTTTATGTATCAAAGTGCTGTACAATCATGAACATTTGAGACATAAAAACAAACATATCAACACCCCTAATTCAAAGCCAAAGAATACAAATCTGCTTTTAGCTGAGCTTTCGAAATAGAAATACTAGTGCGACTCTAATATGTGTCTAAACTGATATTTTAGTTATAGTTCGAGTGTTTTCCTGAACTCTATGTGACGTCTTTATTCAGGAGAAACGTGAGAAGCGGGAGGTCTTGGAGAATGAATTGAGATGCTAAAGCGATTTCATTGTGTTTTTTCTCTCCCTTGGGTGATGTTCTTCTTGTCTTGTCATAGTTAGCGTGAGTGTGTGTGTGTGTGTGTTTGAGAAGTGGGCTCTGACGCTGTCACCAGCTGCATTTCCACCCCCTCCGCTCCCTCAAGCCGTCCGCTCTGGTTCCCTCGCTGAGATACGGCACACACACAAACACAGGACCCTGAGGGTTTATCCCTCCTCACACACACACACACACACACACACACTCCCACTGCTAGGCCAGTGCTAGGACTAGAAACGTGATATTCACTCCGGCTTACTTCCCCTGCAGACACAGAGACTCAGAGACGCATAGTTGGAGCACAGATCTGGATTATCTGGAGAACATGTCCATCACGCAGAAGGACAGACTTTGACGAGGTCTAGAGAAAACCGAGAGACGTTTCGTCATGAGTATCGTTATGAAACCGCGCTCGCGCTCCACCAGCTCTCTCAGGAACACGGAGGGAATCTGGTAAAGTTTTACTCGTTCTCGCTTTCACAGGCATGCGTTCAGATCCGGCTTAATGTTCAGCAAGGAAAGTGGCATCTCATAGTTCGGTGTCTACCACAGATCTGCTTTGTATTAATATTAAATATAGTTATACTTTCGTGTGCACCCACATAGAAAATTGAGGCTGATACTGATAGCTAATTATTCTTGGCTAATGAAAGCGTATTAATCTGACTGAAGATGTTTTTAAAACTGTTTTAGATCAGATATAAATATATATATATATGTGTGTGTGTGGTTGACAATTTGAATATATATATATTCAAAAGTATTTTACATATTTGTACGTGTTTTTAATAGTATCTAAATTATTTTATAATTATAGAATATTTTATATATATATATAAATGTGTGTCTAATTCAAAAGTATTTTACATATTTTGGCAGATTTTAAATAGTATCTAATATATCCATATATACTGTATATCCATATAAATATAAATATATATATATATGTGTGTGTGTGTGTGTGTGTGATTTTTAATAATGCTATTATTTATATGCAAATAGTCACAGTTTGATTATTAATCACTATTTTTTGTGCTTATGACTATAAACACTATGTTCCTTTAAAATGGTTGAATGTTTAGTCAACATGAAACCCATTTTAACTTTTGTAACCTATTTCTGAGCAAAACAGGATAATTAATAAGAAAAATGTAGGACGAGACGTGTTCGGTCTCTGAGATCTGGAAGTGACTGCGTGGTGAAAAGTGGGCGTCACATACCAGAAAGGAGTCAAGTTGAAAAACAAGGGTTTGGTGACGTCAGTCGAAAAGAAAAGTTTTAGCAAGTTTGGAATAACATGCGCTAATGATTCATTCACAATAATGTAATTTCTGGCTGACAACTGCTAGTTCTTGTGTACGAGTTTAGTGTGTTTGTTGTTAGCTAACATCTCTGTGGCTTTAGTGCGGTGTAAAAATATCTGTGCCCATAGAAAGACGTGAATCTTTTCCCAGTGTCGACCACTGGTCCTTCGTTCTTTCATAATCCCGTCGTTGGGAGCTTGAGTCAGATTTCAGATGTGCCTTTAGAGACCGTTCACAACACACGAGACCACAATAGCTCACGCATTCCTCCACCAGAATAACCACCCGTTATCATCCTGCAAAAACAATGCATACGGCCACATTAGGCGTCGTTATTGCAGGATAATAATCCTGTTCACTGTGACTTTCCTGCTATGAGTGTGTTTCAGGAGCATATTAAAGAGCAGATGCCCCAGTACGCTCCAGCGCCCGTCTCTTTCTCCTCTCGGCTCACACTGTCAGCTCTGACCTGGAAACGCTGGGAAACGCTCGTGGCACGTCACCAAACCCCTTTCTCTGTGGACTCGGTCTCCTGCCTGCCATCTATCCAGGGACGACCTCTGCCAAAATAGGCCAAGGGCATCTCTCTTTCCCTCTCTCTCTTCTCATGCGTCTTCGGCACCTTTATTAATAAACTCATTGTCGTGTGTATGCGTGCGGTCGGCGGTCAGGGCATTAGAGAGGGCATCTCTCGGGCGCCTGTGGTGCGTCAGGCTCTCGGAGACGAGGCCCGGTGGACCAGCGAACCCCACCGTGACTGTAAAACGCAGGAGATGCAGCTGTTCTGTGACGTGCGGATCACGTGATGAGCGAGCGTGTGTGATGCTCAGCCTTCGGCCTGGTGTCTGGTGAAGCAGATCGGATGTGTCAGCTCGTCCTGCTGGATGGAGGAGTTTTCAAGAGTGTGTTGTGCTGCTGTATGCGTGGCGTTCTCCATTCCACTGCGCTACTTTTACATTGTTTTTCAGTGTAAACGCATTAGACAGATGTGTTTGAGCGCTGTGCTCACGCTTCGTAGCGTCTCGCGCATGACGTGGCATTCTCAAGGTAAAAAATGCATCTCTTGCCGTTGCACTTTTTTCCGATCCACTGACTGTGTCTCGCATTTTTAACATCAAAAAGAGTGTCTTGTTGGGTTTTATTTTGCTTTATATTACATTTGAAGTGATGGTTCACCGCCACACAGTTGTCATCATTTATTGTGTTTAACAGAAAATAAGTTGCACTGGGTCAAAATTGCATTGTTGAGAGAGAAAAACAGTTTTAGTTAACGATAATAACCATGGTTGCATCAGTTTATAAGTCACATTTTAGTATTACATTCAGAAATAATGTGAAATACTGGTAAATAAAAACTTAAATGAATGAACTCAGGCTCAGCACTAAGCTGCAACACGTTTCAGATTATATATTTTAAAAAAAAAACACAACTTGAAAATGAAAATATTCTACAAAATACCTGTTCCAAAGAAAAATTTAAATGTCACGTGTTTGAAACTTGAATGATGACAGAATTTTAGGGTGAACTGTCTCTTTAAGAACGTTGCATTGTGATTTTTCATTCATAAATATCCCCATAGATGTACACTGGTGATGCTTTTGCATTTTGAAATCAGAATTCAGCCTATTTACTTTCTAAATAAATTAATTCCAGCAAGTTAACGTAAAAAAAAAAATATTTTCATAATCTCAATACAATAACAACTTCTCCACTGATGTGGCCAAGGGAAAGGTTGGGAGAAAAAAATGACATTGACCAATAATATCACAGATGGCATGTTTTACTTTTCACAGTCTAATCAGATCTGAAGGATAAAAGCTGTTTCTCTAGGAAAAGCTTCATATTACTGAACTTGTGAATGATGCTTCATGTAAATGCATCAATCCCTGCATGTTTGTGGTTAATGTGCCGAAACAAATGTTCATCTAATATCCTTTCTTTCCCAATCCACAGCGCATTGACGTTTAGTGTACATTCCCATGGTGACCGTCCAAGATAAACAGGTTTGAGTGTATTGGCACCGTGTTACGGGTTGTAAAGTAGAGGGTGAAGTAATACGGTACATCCGTTCTGTCCCTCCAGCTCTCCTCTGGAGGTCATATCACAATACACTTCTCCGACAGTATCGGCTAAAGCTCAGGTATCTTTACGCACACGTGCGGTCTCGCTCTTATGCAGAAGTGCATTAGGACCATAACCTGCTAATGAAACTAGTGTAATACTTCTGCTTTAGTCACAAATCTGAGGTCAAAACAGGCCAAATCCCACAGAAGCGCAGAGCACGTCCCAGTGCGGGACAAACATCCCACGGAGAAGCTAAAAGCAGTGAGTTTTCCAGTCTCCCCGATGTCTCATTTGCTGTGCGTCACTAGACATCAGGAGATTTACTTGTGATGTTCGCCATGCTGGTGCATCTGAGAGTCCCTGAGCTCTTATTTTTCTCATATTAAATGAGCAAATGTTTGGTGTTACATTGCAGGACACAGATTGTCACACAGATTAGGGTTTAGCTGAACCGTGACGTGTCTAACTCGAAGCAAAAGTCTTTTGAGGACTTCACACTGAAGGATCTGACTGCGGGTCATTGATTTATGCGTCTCTCTTCAAGGTCAGTCAGTCAGAGCTTTCAGGACTTTTGAGTTTAGCTTGGAGTGAGAATTGGGGAGGGGGAGGGGGAGGTCCAATGACTGGTAGACTATTACTTTTATTATTTCTTTGATACAAATTTTACAATTCAGTTATTGTAGTTTGATTCCAATCTTGATTTCCAATGGTGACGATATATCGGCCACCATATCGGTATCGGCCGATATATATATCAGACACATTTTCTCATCAGGCTGATAACGATAACATTAAAAATGAACATATATCGGCCGATACCGATATGGTGACCGATATACCGATATAAAAATTAACATGTATCTACTGTACCTAATATTTATCAAAATTAATCGATGTTAAATCAAGATTGGAATCAAACTACAATAATTGAATTGTAAAATTTGTATCAAAGAAATAATAAAAGTAATAGTCTACCAGTCATTGGACCTCCCCCTCCCCCTCCATAATTCTCACTCCAAGCTAAACTCAAAAGTTGGCAGCCCTGAATGATAGATAGACAGACAAACAGACAGATAGATAGATGGATGGATGGATGGATAGATGATAAATAGATTCATTGTTTTCAATATGTCAGGCTTTTTTTGCACAATAGAATTTTGCACAATCTTGTCTTAACCACAGCGATGCAAATGTGGCCCAAGTGTAAAACAGGAAGGAAAACGTTTCTTAGACCTCAAAACAAGTCTTTCAAAACGTTCTGGTGTCGAAGCTTTGAGGACGAGGGAAGAGCTTGAACTCTGAGATCAAGTGACTCGATCCTGAGTAGAGGACGAGTTCTCGCTGGATCCATCAAACCATTCATCGGCGCTTCAGCAAACCTGTGTACACTAGTAACAAATAACTAAACCTGTGTACATGAGTTCAAGCTGTCAGTTCTCCTCAGACACGGTGATGTCAGTCTGCAGTGTGTTGTGCTAAACATCATGTAGTGGTCTGGGTTGTGTTAGCGAGCGTTTAGATCTGACGGCTCATCCTTTTTAGGAGAGGAATTTCAGCATGTTCCCCACCATTACAGATAGACGTTTATCAGAGTTTCTCTTTCTCTTCTCATGCTTCTTAAAGGGGTGGTATAATGCCCTTTTCACAAGATGTAAAATAAGTCTCTGATGTGAGTGTGTATGTGAAGTTTTAGCTCAAAATACCCCACAGATATTTTTATATATTTTTATATAGCATGTTAAAGTTGTACATTTTTGAGGGTGAGCAAAAACGCACCGTTTTGTGTCTGTCCCTTTAAATGCAAATGAGCTGCTGCTCCCGGCACAGGGGGCGGAGCTTCAACAACTCTGCGTGTACACTGAAAATTTCAAAAACTTTTAGCCTTTTATGTTCAAACTGGAGTCAGACAATGATGGAGAGACTCAAGAAGAAGTGACAACATGTAGAAGCAACAGCACATTTCTGAATGGTTAGTTGATGACTTTATGTAGCTTATGTGTAGTTATCTTCTAGTCATTGATTAGCATATTCTGTCTTGATAATCTATAAATCGTGTTCAGGGGGCGGGGTTTATGTAAATTTTAGGGTTGGTGATGTCACTAGCCCGGGAGGAATGTGGTGTAGTCTCTACCAGCCGTTTGTTGTAGTCCTTAAAAAGCGATTTCTTTAAAAGCAAATATCTCCCTTTGCTTTGAACTTTGAGCGTCGTAACTTTGCAGATGTTGTTTATGCTCAAACAGCAACATTACACACTAACTAAAGTTAGAAGAGTGAAATCATAATCAACCACCCCGTTAAGTTTTGAAATCTGCTCTTTTGTTTGGCCTGCAAACAAAATCCGAGACAAAACAGTCGAGAGGTTCCAGTTCCACGTGTTTCTGCCGTTTCACTCAATCAGACTTTCTAGGTAATTGACGTGTGGAGTGAGTCACTGAGGATTTGTCTGGGTTTCAGATGAGCTGGTGCTGGCGGGGAAACTCGCTCACCTGATGAATCAGTGTGTGTGACGTCATGAGGACCTCAGCTGACCATTAGCGAACGCCAGCTAAGCCCACTGACAGTGTGTACCTTTGTGTGTGTTAGACGTCACTGAGAGGGAAACCTCTGTGCTTCAGTCTCTGCTAGCGTACGCTCATTATGATAAGCAGCTTTAGCTTTAGGAAAGGCAGTCTCCATGAGTTCACAAACAGGGTTCGTACAAGGTGCTTCAAGTACTTCAATTAGATGTTTTTGTCATTTAAGTTAAGTAAATTTAATATTTATGAATAAATACTTGAAAAGTGCTTGAATTATTGAAAGACAATATATACATATACATTTAGAAACACAAATACAATCTTTTCACGCAAAATCAATGCTGCGTATCTCATACAGAGCCATTTCACATGGCTATTAGCGTGATATTGCTCATATATTTCCAATTATATAATACAACTTCTTCAGGTCAATCATGTGGGAAAAAATCTGTTTGAAAGAGGAAATGGTTCAGGGGATTGCATATGATGGACTTGAATAGGATTTTGAAATCCTATTAAAACTGCATTTCTGAAATACCTTTTTTAGAATTTGAAAGATAATATTGTTTGATAAGTGAGATCTCTGATTGTATTCCTAGAAAACCAGTAGTGCTTGAAGAGTCATTGAAAGTCCTGGAATTTCATTTGACAGTATCTGTATGAGCACTGTAAACATCTTCATCTTCATTTACGCTCAGATCTGTGGGGTTAATTTGCTGCGCTCAGTAGTGCAAGAGTTTCACTCACATTTGCGACTAAAAATAAATGTGTGCAAACTAAATTTTTAAAATGCATTTCATTTTTATGAAATTTAAGGTAAAAAAAAATATTTTAAATGGCATAACAAACATCTTAATGATTATTTTAAGAGGTCTTAAATGTGGAGATGGAAAAACAGGAATGTGACGTGTGATTATTAAACTTCAAAAGCCTATGATTTAATTATTAAAATTTATTAAATTAAAGTGTTGCACGTTTCAAACGATTGGTTATGATTTCCTGTTGATGAATTATGACTATGCTTCCTGTATGATGTTCATTTTGTAATATGGCCCTGTCCCAAATGGCGCACTTCATGCGGACTTTCGGTCTCGTGGACTTGAATTGCGCGTGCTCGCTGAGTCTACGAGTCCGTAGGCCGTCCCATTCAGCATTTTACCGCTCTGAAGTGTGCTCAGCAGCGCCCCCTTTGTACCCTTGAAGCGGTCTTCCGCGAAGCCCGCATAGAAGCAGGCTCCACGCACTTTAACTACCCAGGAATCCTTGCGAAAGGCCAATCAGACAACAGATGGGAGGAGATTTCACTCACGGATAATTGTTGACATGGCTGAGAAGAAAATATTACGGTTTTTATGACCTAAATGTACATTTTACCAATTGTTACCTACAGTTTATACAAACATTATGGTCATCGACCAGTGGTTGATGTCTCAAACATAATAATAGCGCGTTTAATAATACGATCGCATTATGATTCATTAAATAAATAGAACCGAATGTCAGGGCTTTACTGAGTCATAAACATAGTATGAATATTGTAACCTGTAAATTGAAAAAATTATGTTCAAATTATGTTTTAAAATTGTAATCTTACTTCAAATGGAACATTATGTAGCCTATTATTATGTACAACTGTATACATCATTTAAATAAGCATGATTTATCTATTGTTTAATGCCCAGTTGATATGCACAATATCAAAATATAGAACTGTAAAATTAGGATGTGTAGTTGACATGCAGATAAGACGTCGGAGCGCAAAAATGTGATTTTTCCTGTCCAACAACAACCAGGCCGTTATTTCCGGCGTGCCGATCGAGTCTGTCCCAAAAATACCTCTCAATGCGCCCTCGTGGACTCGCGCCAAGGGCCCTATAGGTCTGCACTACATGACGTCACCAAAGTGTGGACTCTGAGGAAGTCCACAAGTCCGGAGTGTGCCATTTGGGACAGGGCCTATGTTGTTGCTGGTTGTAAGAGTGCATAAGCAGCCGCAATAGGAAAGCATTGACATTTCAAAATAAGAGTCCCAGTGTGTTTTAGTCCTGCATTATTCATAGATTTGTTTTTCCTGGATGTTCTTGGTATTTTGGTTACACACTGTAACTAGGATTTAATTCAACGTAAACACTTGTATTTTCTGCCACAGCAAGGAAAGACTAAGAACATTATTTAACACATAATATTTAATATAGTTTTTATTAGTACCGGAACAATAATCTGTTTACTACAGTGCACCCCTAAACGTACAGTAGTGGCCAAAAGTGACGTCCGGCCTAGGAAAATTGACATCTTCACCCTTTATTGAAATATTATTAAAAATAGTTTTTGTAAGCATATTGCATAGTAGTGCTTGGAGTATAACGCAATGAAACATGACAAACTGTGGCAATTATTATTTAATTTTTTTACCAAATGTAATATGTTAAGTCTAACTCTTGTTTATTGGTTGCGTAACATGCTCTCTCTCTCTCTCTCTCCAGCTTTGACGTGGACAATGGCACGTCGTCAGGACGGAGTCCTCTGGATCCCATGATGAGTCCGGGTTCAGGTCTGATCATTCAGGCTAACTTCGTGCACAGCCAGCGGAGGGAATCGTTCCTCTACCGCTCCGACAGCGACTATGACCTGTCGCCGAAGTCCATGTCCCGAAACTCCTCCATCGCCAGTGACATGTGAGCACTCCAAAACATTTCAAATGTGCCATTCTCCCATTATCCTTTGCTTTGTTTGAGGTCAGTTGAGTTTTCTTTTCTTTGGACACGCTTTTGTTTCACAAAAGCACACTTAGAAATGAGATGCTTGTGTCGTGGTTCATCATCATTTCATTTGTCCATGCAGCTATAAAAACACCCAGTTCTTACAGTTTTCCTGTCCGGTAACAAAACAAAAAAAGTTAAAGAATAGTGATCTCATTTGATTTCCTTTTATTTTTTTTAAACAATCATATCTACAGGTCGAAAAAGGACCAATTAGCCGAACCCAAATTATGCTAATTCGAATCAGGCCCACATAAACATTTAGCTGTCTCATCCATAAATGACATTGTGTGTGTGTGTGTGTGCGTGTGTGTGTGTGCGTGTACGTGTACATGTGTGTGTGTGTGTGTTTGCCCTCAGGTCACATGACCCTCTCGTGTTTACCTCAGCCTTTCTTTTTCTGTCTACATCGTTTCTCTGAAACACACAATGAGGAGAACAAAAGTCTTTATGAACACTATCATTCAATGTTTGGGGTCAGTAATTTAAAGAAATTAAGACATTTCTATAATGTTACAAAAGACTTTGATCACAAATAAATGCTGTTCTTCACATTCATCAAAAGATCCTGATAAAATGTATCACGATTTCCACAAAAATATCAATGAAAAATAATAATTTCAACATTGATAATAATCATAAATGTTTCTTGAGCATCAAATCATCATATTAGAATGATCTCTGAAGGATCATGTGACACTGAAGACTGGAGTAATGATGCTGAAAATTCAGCTTTGATTACAGGAATAAATTACGTATCATAATATATTCACATAGAAAACAGCTATTTTAGAATTATAATAATATTTTACCATTTTTACTGTATTTTGATCAAATAAATACAGCCTTGTTGAGCAAAAGAGACTTCTTTCATAAACATTAAAATATCTTACCGACCCCAGACTTTTAAATGCTAGTGTAAATATTGCATCAAATATTAATCTCACCCTCATGTTGTTCCAAACGTGACTTTCTTTCATCTGTGGAACAAAATTAGAATTTTTTTTAAGGATGTGCATGTCGCTCTTCAGTTCAGCAAAAGTAAATGGTTGCTGGCGGACGAACCAGGATTTATGTCTCTGGAAATTGACGAATTTGAGATCTACTGCAAATTTCTATAAAGCCATTAGTGTGTTTGCTTCTTTCGAGAGCACGGTATCCACAGTACCCATTAATCATCAAGTTTGGAATGATATGAAGGTGAGTTTTTGGAAGAAATATTCCTTTAATATGACATTAATAAAGCCAAAGCAAGTAGCTAAAGTCACTGAAGAACCTGAGAGAGACTGTCTGACCTCTTTAGAGACACGCTCGTTCAGCTACTTCTCAAACCACAAAGGCAGAAGAAGCAACGTGTGTGTGTGTGTGTGTGTGTGTTTGTCTGACAAACTGTGTCCTTATCGATAGGAATAACCACCTGCCGAGACCGGGCCTGGTCTCTCGGAGATCTGAGCCGGTTATTAGTGGAAAGTAAGTTGTGGTTCTGGCTCGCAGCTCCTGGCCTTGCTCTTCCTCAAGGAATGCTCTTGCTTGTCTAATTTGCATCACCTTGCTTCACCTGTAGACGCGAGCATCACGGTCTCACACGCATCGAGACCCCTCACCTACACCCTCACCATTTAATGCACAGAATGACAACCAAATCAACCCGCCACGCAAACCTCAAGGGATGCGACAACAGGGACGCGTCTTCAATTCTCAGGTTGATTTGATTGGTTGAAGATTCTGCGCATTAAACCCTGTGTGTGTCGTAAGCGCGTAGGGAAACGTTATGAAAGATATCGCATGGAAAAGACTGAGTTCGGATGACATGCTGCTTGTGGCTTGGATGTGTGTGTGAGTGTGTGTGTTTGTCAGTCTCCATCTCTGCCATGATCCTGCATTGCATGTGACACTGATAATAGCAGTTTAGAGGTGCACATGTGACTATTATTATTATTATTTCCTCCAGCCGCCGTGAATGCATACGCTCTATTGTGTGGCCTAATTTAATGTTCCTCACTAGATTGATCTAATAAGCAATACAGTGCTAGACATTTTGTTGCATTGAAACCCAGTGAGCCTGCTAATGCCTAGCCTTAGACAGCATAACTGTTCTGGTTTAGAACGCTTTACATTGTTTCATATTTTACTTCACAATTGTTTTCTGTAGCATTTTGCCAATGCAATTAATTCCATGCATGTGCATACATATACATTTTTTGATTATTATTTTGTATTAATATGTAAAATAATTCAAGTATAATACAAAAGTATGTATTTAATACATATTATTTTATAATTATTATAAACATTTGGTTACGCTTTATTTTGAGGTGTCATTGTTACAGTGTAATTATATATTTAAGTACTGAGTAATATTAAGCAACTACATGTACTTACTATAGGGTTAGGGTTTGGTTGAGGGTTAGTTGCATGTAATTATGCATAATTAACTGTTATTACTATGGTAAGTACATGTAACATATGTAACAAGGACACTGTAAAATAAAGTGTTACCAAACATTTTTATTAATCCTTTTTAGTATTAATAATTAACATTTCTCTCGCTTTTTTAATGGATCTCTGCAATGCATGAACTCTAAATTCATATTGCATGTATTTTTGCATGCCACTTCTCTTTTGAGACCTGAAGCATGCCTTAAATTGCTGCCTTTATAGACAGCTCACTAGAAACAGAGCATACGAATGCAACAGAATAGAGGTGTAATTATGAACTATTGTAGAAATGACTTCAGTTGCATGGCAAAACTAGCACATAAACAACAGCCCAGATCACATAGCGAAAGCAAATGGAACGGTTATGGAAGATATCAGTGCACTTCCTCTCTCTGGCCTGATTTTTGCAAGCTCAGAGTGTTTCTCTATGTAACCCTGCACTAGCTCATGCATTATGGAGAGTCCCGAGGGACGGCGGATGCACGTTTTTGTTTCGTTTTGCCAGAGAATCCATTCTTAAACCGGAATGGCAGGAAATATCATGTCGTTTCCGGAGATTACCTTCTACCGTCTCACTGCTCTGGAAGTTTTAGACGTTCATCGGCCTTTGGATTAACAGTATTGCACTTAGTGCATTTGTAATTAATACTGTTGGAAAGTCTGAATCATTTGTTTGTGAATCCGTTTGATCAGATTTCAATGAAAATGTTCCACTTTATTTTTGATAGTGAAACACATTTGGTTTTGTTCAGAATGATTCATTTTCAATTTAAGGCCTGAGGCAGACTCGTCTACATGTTTTCTAGGTATGCAAGCTTGATTTCGCATGTCATTTCACTTCAGAATATGAGAAAACAACTCATAACACAACTCAAGTACATCTTGCATTCTCTGTGTTGCCACAAGGGGCGCTACAGTGAGCATTATCATGAGCTTTATTATATCTATGGTCAGTTTTCTCTTTCCTACTGTCATGATTGAGCAAACGTTTGAAACTGATCTTACTAAGTTAGCTGTTAAAACCAGTTAAACTGCAGTTAAAATGCATTATAATATTTGCAGATTGTTTGTTTACTTTCTAAATGTGTAACAATAAATACGTATTATACTGTATTATAACTTTGGTTATAATTATCCATATACAATGCATTATAAAGTGCATTACAAGGCACAATTAATGCATTAAAAATATTTTTATAACACATTCAAGTAAGGCTTCAAGTACATTCTGCAAGACTGCTGCGGCCTGCTGACCAATCAGAGCAGGCCGCAGTTTTCGGAAGGCGGCAGTGTTTGTCAGACAGATAGATAGATAGATAGATAGATAGATAGATAGACGATAGATAGATAGATAGATAGATGATAGATAGATAGATAGATAGATAGATAGATAGATAGATAGACGATAGATAGACAGACAGACAGACTGATAGATAGATAGACAGACAGACAGACAGACAGATAGATAGATAGATAGATAGATAGATAGATAGATAGATAGATAGATAGATAGATAGACGATAGATAGACAGACAGACAGACTGATAGATAGACAGACAGACAGACAGACAGACAGACAGATAGATAGATAGATAGATAGATAGATAGATAGATAGATAGATAGACGATAGATAGATAGATAGATAGATGATAGATAGATAGATAGATAGATAGATAGATAGACGATAGATAGACAGACAGACAGACTGATAGATAGATAGACAGACAGACAGACAGACAGACTGATAGATAGATAGATAGATAGATAGATAGATAGATAGATAGATAGATAGACAGACAGATAGACAGACAGACAGATTGATAGATAGATAGATAGATAGATAGATAGATAGATAGATAGATAGATAGATAGATAGATAGATAGTAGTGTTGTCACGGTACCAAAATGTCAGTATTCGGTACCAATACCAGTGAAAATCCACGGTTCTCGGTACCAATTTCGGTACCAAAGGGCTAGAAATCAATACGTTATTTGCTGATACTTCCTCGTCATCATAGAGCGCAGTTCGCACCGTTTCAAAAATAGTCAATCTCCGAATGCGAATGAACTTAGTCTGAATTAGTATTGTTTTTATACAGTATGAGGATCCTTTTTCAAATACAAGGTCAATATTGATTTTCACTAACGACAAAACAACAAATTATCCATGAACTTATATGCACTAAACACTAAACATTGGACGTCGGATAGACGTGCAGATCATGTCTATATTGGGTCCGTCGGTCCATGACCAATTTTGGACATCTATTCGACGTCCAAACTAGGTCCACTATTTGGACGTCCAACCATGACCCAACTTGGACGTCATATTGAGCGCGCTTGCCACGCACAATGCGCGTGTGTGTCTCAGCGCTTTAATAAAGATGACGCGCAACAGCACGCGCTCAGTGCATGCGCATCAAGGAACCGGGTTTGAACGGGTCCTCGGTACCACCGGTACTTAAGAAAACTTGGTACCGTGACGTTTACGTTTTTTTAGTACCGACTTGGTACCGAAGTACCGGGTCTTTTGACAACACTAATAGATAGATAGATAGATCTAGACAGACAGACATTGGCCAAGCATTAGACTGATTTAGCCTAATATTGAAACAGGACTTTAAGACGAGCTGGTTTCATCTGTGTTTCCCACTGAACTTCTGGCTTTGATAAGCTGCCCGCTGTCTGTCATTTAGTGTTTCTGAAAGCTTTGGCAGTCTCAGCACACTGAGCACAGAGCTCATAAATGGCCCATTTTATCAAGAGTTAGTTTTCCACTCTCCATAATGGAGTCGGCATCAGTCACAGACGTCAGGTGTGGTTTATCTGCGGTTCACACACCTGACCTGGACACTTTCTCCTTCCTGTGGCAGCAGGTTGTTGCACTTGCTGAAGCCGTGGCCTTGTGCTATGTTTAGCGCTCTGTTTGCGACACACACAGCACAGCGCGTGATACGCTACACACACGCCTGCCGCTGACCTTTTCTTCCCCAACGGCGTGTGGAAATGAAGCCGCCATGCATGCATGCACACACATGGAGGAACACACACACGGCATCATGCTAAACCGCAGGAGTGTCAGCGACACACACATGCTGAAGCGGACACGAGTCGCGCGTGAAATCGGACGCTTCTTCAGCCTTCCGGATGACAGGCAGAGAGGGTATGTTGTGTGTGTTCGTGTTGCTGTGGAGGTCTCGTTCTGTGCTCAGAAACCCTCACACACTCACACACTCGCGCCGTAACCCCCACCGCTGCGACTAACAGCCACTAGCTGCTCACTAACTGCATTTACAGCGCGCAAATGAGCCAGCAGAACACTTACAGGTCAGCTTATCCGATTAAAGGGCCGTCCATCCACACTGACAGTGATTTACTACTTACTGTGCTTCCTATACGGTCATGAAAAACTTCGAATTATCTAGGAATCAGGCCTCGAAAGTCATGGAAGTTTATACAATCCTATAATAAAGTCCTTTAAGTCCTTTTTTTTTTTTTTTTTTTTATGCTCTGCATTTAAAAAGTTAATCGGTTAGAAATGTGTCTTTAGAGTGCAGTCCCTTTTCCTTCACATCTGTAAATTCATTGAAAACTTGTAGGAATTGATTGGTCATATACAGATGCATACTGAAGTCTAACGTGTTCACCACTTGTAATATAATCACTGTCAGCGTGAACATCCGTATTTATGATTTAGAAAGTTCATTTACAGCTTGAAGAGACTGAGACTCAAGCATGTGCACGTCTCGCTGTCACGAGTATGACAGTTTAACACTTTTACAGAGCTAATGAGGACCAGATTGCTGAATAAAATCAGAGGTTTTTGCATCATATTATCCATTTCACACCACAATTCCCCATCAGATCAGGACAGTGAGGGTAATGCGCGACAGTGAGGGCTAGACAGGCTAAACTGAACATCTGAATCTCCTAATACTTGATGTTTAATCGTTTATTATGCATCTCATCCAGTTTAATTTCTATCATGTTTTGTCTTGCATCTTTTTGACTCTATATTCTTTGTGCACAGTCATCATCACTAATGTTGCATCATCAAAGGTCCATGCAATTTACATATAATTCCTCAGAAATGACACTTTTCAAGTGATTTTGGTGTGAAAACCTCTTGTACACAGTTAGACACGAGCAGCATGTGTGATGTTAACTGAATGTGTTGAGTCTCACAGTGAGATGTGAAGGAGTTGTAGGTCATCCACACACTGGTAGTGAACATTCACTAGCATTGAAAGCATTAATGCAAGCGTGTCCCTGCCTTGTTGTCTATTGTCACACAGACAAACCATATCTCATTCCTCCTGAAGGACTAAACGCAAGAACATCATGCATTCCTTTGGAAAAATCTGCACTTTTATTGAGGATATGGTTCGTTTGTCATGACAAATGCATGCAACATTATAAACATGCGTATGACGCGTTAAGAGAGTCATGGTTTTCTTTGGCTTTGTATTTGAGGTGTGTGTGTGTCCTGATGTCCTGACTTTGTCCGTTCTCTTGCAGTCATGGAGATGACCTCATCGTTACGCCGTTTGCACAGGTCAGTGACCCAGGAAGCAGTTCATGGTGAACTCTGGGATACATCTCATCCAGCGAGTAGACTATCAGGCCCTTCTGCAGTGTTAAAGTCAACATGAAGCTGTTTTGCAACCCGTTTTACTTCCGTAATTTGACAAATCGCAGGATATTCAACGTGAAACACTGTAGGACGGGACCTTTATCCATCAGAATCTGATTGGATTATAAAAAGTGGTGACGAAGAGTGAAAATGAAAATCATTTCAGATATTTCTTTTTAATAAATGATTATGAAAATGTATTTTTGGAATAACATGCACAAGTGAATGCTTCACAAAATGACAGGGAATGCGTATCATGTTGACTTTACACACTATTTAACATTAAAAACTAGGGATGCACCAATATAAACATTTTGGCTGATACCGATAACCGATAATTCTTTATATTTGAAAGCCGATAACCGATATATTGGTCGATAAATTAGAAATTTTTATAGAATTTGAGAGTCTTACCATTAAAAGCCATGTCACAAGCACACAATTATGATGTTCTGATTATAATTTTATGTAGCCGATATGACAGACATGTTGCACTGAACTGTATTTTCCTGTTTTGAAGTGATTCCAATCATATTTCAAGCAATTCAGAACCATCATGTTGAACAGTGTCTCAGCTGAAGTGTCTCAGCTGAAGGAAATAATACATTATTTATCGGCTTTAAGATATCAGCCAAATTTTCTTATCCGGCTGATAACGATAACATTAAAAATGAACATATATCAGCCGATACCGATATAGTGGCCGATATATCGTGCGTCCCTATTAAAAACACTTTTTGACAGTATTTCAGCCTCATATGTGGGTAAAGCTTCAGAATTTAAAGGAAGCTCTACTTCCTTTAAATTCCTTTCCTTTCCTGACTGTGTTATTCTGTACAAGGTGAACTGTGATGGATAAAACAAAACCTAAATGACGTCTTGTTTTGCTCTGCTCTTGAAGGTGCTGGCTAGTTTGAGGACGGTACGGAATAACTTTGCAGCGTTAACCAACCTTCAGCAAGATCGAGCGTCCAACAAGTGAGTGCAGTTACACAGCTTTACAAGTGTCATGGAGCGTTGTTGACGTGCAGCAAGAGCAGAGGAGAACAATTCACCTGGTACTTTGACTGCAATAATCAAATGTTTAGTCATATATAATGCTTTCTGCTTTTTTCCTCAATTTTTCACAGGCGATCCCCCATGTGTAATCAGCCTCCTCTCACAAAGGCCTCCTTCACAGGTGAGATTTCCCATTGGTTTTCATATTATTCCAGGAATTTAAAGGGTCATGAAACCCCGTTTCAGTTTTCACCACAGTTCTGAAAAATGCTTCAAAAGTGGCCGTGAGAGACCGAAAACTGATCACAATATACACACATTATACATGGTTCATCGTAAATTACACTAATACATACAGTACATATCCTGTGAGAGCAATCAGTTAATGCACAAATAAATGCACAGCTGTTCGCATTTGTACTTTAAACATATATCAACACGCTTTTGTATCTTTAATAACTTTTGAGGCTCATTTTGCTGCAGTTTGATCGGTTGAAGGGCCGTAAAGTCCGGTTACACTCACAGTGTGGATGAATGGCGTTTGTGTTGAAGACTCAGGATCTATTGAAGAGAAACACTCGTTTTTGACCCATTACCGCATCTCTCACTCACTGTATGCGATCATCTCACTGTTTGAAGCGCCTGTCATAGGAAATCAGCGCGTGCTGTCGTGAATAATTACGCGAGGTATCTTCTCATTGGATAACGACAAGCAGTCTCATTAATAACTATGAGTCATCGATGTACTATAGTACAAGAAAACGTCACATGTTGTAACGCTGACAATTAGCAATTAGCTTAAAATTAACTCGTTTTCTTTAATAAATTAAAACAAATGAATGGTAACATTGATGTTCAACACCCTAGCTTAGGGTTTCATGACCCTTTAAGTAAAAATGAACTTTGATTTTAAACCTTTAAACCAATTCACTGTGTTCTCCTGTTCTCTCTTGTGATTTATCAATATTGAGCATTTCATATTGAAATATCTGACTGGTGTTTGAGCAGAGTTTGAGATCTCTGGGGTGTTTTTATAAGTCTTGTTTGCTTTGATTCTGTCCTGTTGGTTGTGTTGGATTCAGCGCTCTTGATCAAACCTGTCATAGCAGCCGTGAACCTCTAGGGAGCGACAAACCTCCTTCCATTCATGCAGTGAGCAATGCATATTTCTACATTATTGTAGAAAACATGGACATCTAGAGAAAAGCTTTCCTAGATTGCTGTTATGGAGGATCAACTCTCTATTAAATACCAATAGTTTTCAAATTAGATGCTTATCAAGCACATACTGGTCAAAAGTTTGTAATAATTAAGATTTTTAAAATGTTTTTATAAAGAAGTGACTTATGCTCAACCAGGCTGATAAAATACAGTAAAAACGGTAATATTGTGAAATATTATTACAACTGGATTGGATATATTTTAATACTCATTCTAATATGCTGTTTTGCTTCTTAAGAAACATTTATTATTATCAGTGTTGAGAACAGTTGTGCTGCTTTATATTTTTGCTGAAACCGTGATACACTATCGTTCAAAAGTTTGGGGTAAGAAAAAGTGAAAAAGTGCAAAAGTGTAAGAAATTAATATATTTATTCA
The DNA here is from genome assembly GCF_963993115.1 of Abramis brama. Lineage (NCBI taxonomy): Eukaryota > Metazoa > Chordata > Actinopteri > Cypriniformes > Leuciscidae > Abramis > Abramis brama. The sequence goes on along the minus strand of NC_139987.1, from coordinate 26,567,438 downwards.
GCAAGGATGCGCTAAATTGATCAAAAGTGACTGTAAAGATAATTCTGTTATTTTGAACTCTATTGAGCAAAAAAGCCTGAAAATATGTATTATGGTTTCCTCAAGAATATCAAGAAATATCAAAATTGATGGTAATAATAAGAACCATTATTACCATTACTTTCAAATTGTAATAATATTTCACAGTTTTTACTGTATTTTTTTAATCAAATAAACGCAGCCTTGGTGAGCGGAAGAGACTTACAAAAACATAAAAACCTTAATTATTACAAGCATTTGACTAGTAGTGTAGGTCTGATCTTTGTGAAGAAGTAAACATAACCTGCTCTGACATTGGTGAATCTTTCACCCCGGTCAAAGCTGATATTAATAGACATGGCGCAGCTGGCAGCCCTTCAAACTGACACGATACTCGCATAAACACGCCATCTCGCTTTCACGCTCGGCCAGAGACGTGCTTTCAGTGCCAGAACACGCGTGCCGGAGCAAGACGAGTCCGTCAATCAAGATGCTCCCCATCACTCGTCTACAGAGCCTGATATGGAGACGCTCGTAAACATACACAACTCACATCTGCGCTTGAGAAAGCCCCAAAATCAAAGACGTACTTTCATCAGTGGCACCTGATTGGCTGCTTCTACACTCTACAAAAACACTGGGCAACCCAAGGACTGGGTTAATATAGGACAGAACACATGTTGGGTTCATTTTACCCAGCAAATTGGGTTGTTTATTTAACCCAGAATAATGGTTTGATTCATTTTTACTATAATACTAGCTTCTTTTTTTTCTTTTTTACTTCATACATGAATTAATGTTTACAGATGAACTTAAATCCTCTAAACTTAAAAAAATAAAAATAAAATAAAAATACTCCACACAACCACTGGTTTGCATGATAATTCCTTTATTTTCATATTTTACAGTATTTTATATTTCATATTTTATGAATACATATTGCATACATTTAAGCTCATTTAACAAATATTAGAAGTAAAAATTAAAACATTTACAAGTAATATCAAGTGTAATCGACGAGTCTCTGTAGATGTGTTTCCGCCGTAACGCTCGTGTCGTGTTCAGCGGGGGAACTGCGTTTCACTCGTAACCCAACATATCAGTGTTTCCCCTAGGTTTACAGGTTTGGGGGGGGGGGGGGGGGGGGGGGGGGGGGTTGGTTGGTTGGTTGAGGAAAATTGACACAGACACTATCTATCTATCTATCTATCAATCACATTAATTGGTTGTCTGGGAGGGTAATGCTTTGTAAAAGTTAACATAAAACACAAATTTTTAAAAAAAAATGTTGACATAAGATATCTCTTTAAAAAAATAAAATAAACATATTTAAATCTTTTTAAAATTGACTTTTGCAAATAACGTTTGTTAAATTTATAGAAGTATTTGTTAATATTAATGGACCAGAGCTTAAATAGTTTTATTTTTTAACTAACAACTAAAAAAAGATTTATAAATACTAACAAATATATTGCTCATTCATTGTTCGTTAATGTTAGTTAATACATTTATATGACAAACAAATTTTAAATGGGAGAAGTTTTTATTTCTATGATGCATTGGAGAGAATAATCCTGTCAGGCGCAGCACTGCTGTGAACGCGCGTTCACGTTTAAACACACTTTAAACAATGTATTATTCAATGCATTACTTCTATATAATTATATATTAAGTTGCTCAAGCAAGTGGTAAAATATTTAACCATGTATTTATATTAAAATCTTTTGCATTTCAATTTTAATACAATAAATCTTGCATGTCACAAAGAACTTGTTTTTCCACCTCCACGAATGTCATTATGTCGCCTTGTTGAGGTAAATTGTAGTTTTCCTTGCTTTACCCCGGTCTTAAAATGAAAAAAGTAGCATTTAATTAAATACATTTATGGTATAAATACATACATTTTATTTAATTAATCGCACTTATGGTGAAATGACTACATTTTCAGGTCAATCTGTGTTAATTTTGACCACGAAACATGCGCTGTCACTTTAATTCAGCGTTTGCAGAACAGCAAAAATCATAGACAGTATATAAACGGCAAAAATAGACTCGGTGCGGAAACGATCGCTGCACTGCTGTATACGCACCGCAACTGGAACGGATCGATCATCGACACGGACTGCATCCGCGTGCAGTGTGAAAGCTCTGTAAACATGGGTACGGAAAACAATACTCACCGCATACACACTGCAAACGAAATATTTGTGAAACGGGCGTTAGGAGAGCTACTCCGGCTGCTACTCGCAGTAGAGTGAGTGTTGCCATCTTCAGTTCAGCGACATATTTCCCGCCGCGCGCTCTCTGTCCGCTAGTGCTCATCTGTATTTGACGCAAGTGTTTGTTTGTGTGTGAGTGTGCGCGCTTGCGCACTCATTTGGATAATCGTAAACGCGCAAACACAGACAGAAAAGACATGCCATCGTGGAAATAAGATAAATAACATATTACTTAAGGGCTATTTAGTTTTTGTAATAAAATAAAAAAAAATTAATCTGGCGCTATAAAGAAAATCAAATCAAATTTACTTGACCTTCAAGGGGGGCGGGGGGAGCCGTTAGGAGGGCGGGGCGCCCCCCTTATATAATGGTAGGGGAAACACTGCATATGCTGTGACTGATTCCATAACCTGTCCACAAACAATCAGTGTACTGTTCTGAGAACATATCTAATTATTTATATTCTGTATCTTTTTTTGAATAAAATCATAAAATGTTAGATCGACTCACATCGCGCCCCTTGTATGTTGCTTTGCACAAGATTAAATGATGTTGTCACGGAACACACTCGGGAAACAGAGAGATCCATTAGCAGTATTTTTAATGTTAGGGCAATCCAACTCGTAGTCATCCATGCAGGGGTCAAAATCCATAATAGCAGTCCAAATACAAAATAAACAAGAAACAAACAAGAACAGGCTAGGAACACAGATCAGAAGTGTAGTGTGACATATAACAACGACTCCATGACAAACACTAAAACAGACAGGCTTATATACACAGGGAAATGACAATGCTAATGGGGAATAGGCTGAGTGCAATGATTAGTGACAAGGGACAGCTGAGTGCAATGAAGAAACAAGGATCGTGGGGAATGTAGTTCAGAACGTGACAGACACCGTGGGGAATGAGGACATCTAGTGGTGACCCAGGGAACACAAACCAGACACTGTGACAGATGTACAGAACAATAATGAATTTATAGATAAAATAAAATGTACGCAAATCTGTATTTTACAGAAGACATGCGCCGATTTGACAGAGCTACGCTTCTCTATCCTGAAGAGGTCGCAAAACCCCCCGCAATAAATGACCCAAGATCTGGGTTACACAAAAACTACCCAAACACTGAAAAAATAACCCAAAAAATGTACCAAAAAGGCTCAACCCAGGATTTGGGTTGGAATGTGTGTATATAAAACCGAGAGGCTCCGCCCCTTCTAATGATCTGACAGCGGCTGATGGCATAAACATGGTCTCAGAATGACAGAAGGACTCAGAGAATGCCCTAGTTTCAGCCCTGGCGCCACTCATCTAGGTGATCTGAAGGTGTTTGCGTCAGCCTCGGCTTCTGTTTCCCACGCCTGCTTTCTCACTATTACTGGAGAGGTCTTGTGTATTTGAAGAATGCTGACCCACTGATGGGTGACATTAAGGGTTTCTCAGAAGCCGTCCGGCAGCTGGTGGCTCTGGGTGATTTATCTGAAGAGCGTCACACACCTCTGACCTGTTTGTGTGGTGTTTGAGGAGCTCATATGGGTCAGTCCTTTACCACAGTGATTAGCAGCACAAGACATTAGACATCAGGTTTGGACATTTTGGAGCATGTTTGTTTTTCCTGGTGTTTACATGCAGTTTACTCCAAAGATATATTTCACCCCAAATTCAAACGAATTAAATAGAGCCTATTTTAGGACCATTCCATTTTTTATTTGTTTATTTTTTACTATTACTGTCCTTCAATATATAATAAATTGTCATCTTCACCCTTTATTCAAATACCATTAAAAATGTGTTATAGATTTTGTAAGCATATTGCATAGTTGTGCTTGGAGTCCATTGTTTTAATAGTGATAATAACTAGGGCTGGGAAAACATTAATCGCGATTAATCGCATCCAAAATAAAAGTTTGTGTCTACATGATATATGTGTGTGTACTGTGTATAATTATTTTGTATATATAAATACACACACATATGCATGTATATATTTAAGAAATATTTGCATGTATATACTGTATATATTTATATATCATTTATATTATATATAAATTTAAATATTTTATATATAAATAACAAATATTTCTTAAATATATACATGCAAGTGTGTATTTATATATATACAAAATAATTATACACAGTACACACACATATATCACGTAGACACAAACTTTTATTTTGGATGCGATTAATCGCGATTAATCTTTTCCCAGCCCTAATAATAACGCAATGAAACATGACAAATTGTGCCAACATAATTTTTGGCCAGAATGTCATACAAAGAAATTATGAACACATGCAAAAATGAGAACTCATTATTTTGTAGTCAATAAATGCTTTTTCCTGTGAGCTTATTTTTCTATGCATTTATTTATTTATTTTTTGCATAGTAAAATAAAACCTGAAGCTGTTGTTGACTAAAAATACCTTAACCAAGTTTAGTGTTTTGTTCTTCCCTCATATTTAAAAGATATAAAATATTTTCCTCATATTTTGATAGTTTAATCAAACTTGTAGGGTCATAAAACAGAAAAATCCCCTCCAGACATCACGTTTGGCCATATATATATCACGTTAAAGTAGGATTCAGATGATTTGCAACAGGCTGGAAAAGAAATGCAAACTATTTTGATTAACCTAAAATAGATTTTGCATATTTTTCCTTTTGATTTTAGGTAAAAAATTAATTTGAACTCCCTGAATTCCTTTATTGTGAACACTTAGCATTTCATATTTGCCGTCTAGTGTTGAGTGCAGTGTGTTGTGTTGCGGAGTCCACTCCAGAGTTTAGCGTGCGCTCAGTCCCAGCAGCTTCTGAGGGGCCGGCCTCTGGTGTCGCACTGAACACAAGAAGAATGCCATTGACGTCAGAGGAGATGTTGTCAGCAAGGACAGTGGACCCCTGCTCTTGAATTCTCCTCAGAGTGATTGAACAGACGTTTGAGAAGAGGGCTAAAGATATGGGGGGGGGGGTTGAATGCCACACATGATGTGATCCTTTCCCCCTAATTTTCCCTTTTTAAACCTTTCATCTATGCATTTTCTCCTTTTTTTGTTGCATTTTTTCTTTCTGTGTGGGGCTAGTGCGTCACCCTGCTGTGTTTCCCCCGTAGACCCTTGAGTTATGATGTTTCTGACCCGTGCGTGAGGTTGGGCGAACGCTATGCAGAGCTGCATGTCAGATTCACTCAGTGTGTTTCTCTAAAGGTTGCCCTGTAACAATAGCAGCAAGATCCTGTGACCGCTGAAGTGTGCGGTGTGATTGTGTCACGCGTAAGACGCTTGTTTTGATGAAAGATGGTCTTGTAACTTCAGCACGGCCCTGTGTAACGCAATACACACGAGTAGAGTTGCACAGTATGGGTTATTGTTTATCACCGGTGCGGTATGAACACATGCACGTCCTGTGACGCAGGTTCAGGTTTTTAATGCACTAGTCACAACTGCAAAGCCCTGACATAATCCAGGATTATGAGAGAAAAAATGAAATGTGGCCCTGAACGGATCGGCGACTGCATCAGTCCCATAACCAGGATTAATTTTCAGTCGTAATCTGCGCAGATTGACTGTCACGTAATCTTTAAGCACCACAGTGAATGTCGGCTTGTCTGCGCTGGAATGGAGTACGGCTGAAGTAAACAACCTCCCAGGAGCATTCTGGGACATGAAAGAGCAGTTGCTATCTCAAGCGATCTGTCTATCACGAGTAAAGCGACCTCTCCCAGTCTGATGTTAATCGCTCTCCTGTGGATGTGGGTGTTTGCTGCACATTTACCCCGTTTGTTCAGCACTGCTTTTGCTTTAGAGACTTGCTTGTGTGTTCATACTATCTACTATTTCTCTTAGGGCACTTTTGTCCAATACTGATAACCGAGAGGGATTGTTTTTTAGACGATAACTGATATAATGACCATAATACTGATTTTCCCGATTTTTAAACAAAAATACAGGTTTGAAATCACATGCTTCGTATGTAAAATGAGGCTTGATCTAAATGTTATAATTTACTGTAGAAAAAATGTAAAAAGCATAACAAATAATAACTGTTTCCTACTTTTGAAACACGTAATTAAAAAAGAGATGCAAGAATATTAGTTTAAAATGTGTTCAGCCTTATCAGACTGATATAGATCATTTTTACAAACCCAAAAATAACTTGATATGATCACTTACTTATAATTCTTTTTAATTTTACATTTTTCTATTGTTTACTTCATCTACTGTATTTGGTTAGTGATAATGTTCAGGGCTAGAATGATTTCTGAAGGATCATGTGACACTGAAGACTGGAGTAATGATGCTGAAAATTCAGCTTTGATCACAGGAATAAATTACATTTTAAAGTATATTAAAATAGAAAACCATTATTTTAAATTGTAATAATATTTCACAATATTACAGTTTTTTCTGTATTTTTGATCAAATAAATACAGCCTTGATGAGAATATTAATAAATTGTAATAATATTTCACAATATTACATTTTTTTCTGTATTTTTGATCAAATAAATACAACCTTGATGAGAATATTAATAAATTGTAATAATATTTCACAATATTACAGTTTTTTCTGTATTTTTGATCAAATAAATACAACCTTGATGAGAATATTAATAAATTGTAATAATATTTCACAATATTACAGTTTTTTCTGTATTTTTGATCAAATAAATACAACCTTGATGAGAATATTAATAAATTGTAATAATATTTCACAATATTACAGATTTTTCTGTATTTTTGATCAAATAAATACAACCTTGATGAGAATATTAATAAATTGTAATAATATTTCACAATATTACAGATTTTTCTGTATTTTTGATCAAATAAATACACCCTTGATGAGAATATAAATGTAAATATTCTCATTAAAATATAAAATCTCATTATCTATATAAAAATATGAATGTTTCCAAACTTTACGGTGCTGTACATTGAAATTAAACATATTATACATCAATAGACATTTTATATACAGTATACTAACACGTGTTGTGGTTAATTTGATCAGATGTTGTGAAACTCTAGTCCTGAGCCGTGTCATGTTTAAGACAGAATTGCTGCATGCATTTTTAATACATTTGTCACAGCGATCCGGCTCTTTTTTGCTGACAGCAGTGAGTCTGCAGGGATGCTCCGGCTCCGGCGCTCCGGTCCACATCTTACGTCTCTCTCTGCGTCGTGCTCTCCAGCTCTGTAGGTTTGTGGTTTCACAGGAAGCCGCTCATGTTTGTGTAAAGCAATGCCTCCTATGTCATGTCTGTGTAGCTGAGGTGCTGCGCTCTCACTGTGTTGCTTGTGCAAGCTCTGTTTTTTTTTTTCCTTTTTTTTTTTTTACGACTCGCTCTCCAGGAACGCCCGTTGCTTCATATAAGAGTCTGGATCTCTGACTAGGGGGGCTTTGAAAGCCGGTGGGAGGTGCTGAAAGGGGGATCCTTTGCATTTTCTCTCTTTTGTTGATGTGAGACAGAACGTCAGCTAAAAGACATCTGAAGTTCATGGACCTGTGGAGGAGACTGATTATAAACCAGCGCGTGGATGTGAAATTATCACGGCGGGTCGATAGGAATCAGTAGAAGCGGATTACATCGGGATTCTCCGTGCTTGTATATGTGTGTTTTGTTTTCTAGGAGCATGGGGCTCTGGTGCGCGATACACCAGGAGCCCTTCACAGCTGGACTGACAGCGCTGTGACTCCGTTTTATTGTTTCGACCGGATCAGGAGTTAATAGAGGGCAAGGAGCATCTCGCATTTGATCCGCTATCCCTGATCTTTTCAGCACAGCATGAAGAGTCACCCATGTGGACATCCCAGCATGGCTGTCTACGATGTGGACGATGTTCGGGAAGCCTCGGCTAGCCCGGTCAAACGCCTCAAAACTGATCACCCCCTTCCCTGTCTCCCTCCAGAGGAGGCCTACCAGAAACTGGCCACCGAGACCCTGGAGGAGCTGGACTGGTGCCTGGACCAGCTGGAGACCCTGCAGACCCGACACTCCGTCAGCGAGATGGCCTCCAACAAGGTGAGTCACGCTTAAACTTCCCACCTAACACATGGCATTTACACACCTAAGAAAGAAGGGCTTCCCTTGAGTTAATGTCATTACTGACGCCCGGGGGAACTCAGGTAATTGGTGTGATTTTGGCAGGGCTGTTGGCTCACAGATGAGAGACGTTATCAGGTAGCGTAGAGCCAAGATGGCTGCCCCTGGGGGGGTGCAATTTCAGGGAGATACACACACACAAGTCATGTACGTGCAAGGATTGTGAGTCAGGATGTCCATCACGTATCCTGACCATCATCCAATACAACATCCAAATGCTTGCTTCTCCACTGTGTGAGTATAAACGACTGACACTGGTGTCTGTTTCTGCGTGCGTGGATGTGTGCGCGTTCCCATGCTGGAGTCGTCAGTTTAGACCTTTATCCAGACTGAAGCATCATTGTCATTGGGTCTATTGTTGTGGGAGGGAGGTCAGATTGCTGGGGATCATGTTTAGCATTGCTGACGACTGCACAGGCATCTCTTAATGTGGCATTACTGCCTTCTCCACCAAAGCTTCCCTGTTTAGAGACATATGTGTTTTGATGTATGTGTTTGGTGCAGGTCTGTGAGGAGGGGTACTGAAGGTCATGAATTATATTTCACATTGGAATTAGGTGATATAATGTTTGCTGTCATGTAAAGGTCGACTGCCTGCTGCTGGACTTTGGATTGCATTGAATAGTCTTTCCACAAACTAGATTTTTTTTGATTTTCTACTGAAAATGTGAGGGTTTTTTGCCTGATTTGAAGCTAGGGTGTTGTGGATTGTTGCCAGGGTGTTGCTATGTGATTGCTAGAATGTTTTGGATGGTTGTTAGGTGGTTGTTAGGGAGTTTTGGGTAATGGTTACAGTAGTTGGTTACCTGGGAGTTTTGGTTTGTTGCAAGGCAGTTGGTGGGAATTTTGGGTGGTTGCTAAGGGGTTGCTAGGGGGTTCTGGGTTGTTCTAGGTTGTTGCCTGGGAGCTATGGGCTGCCTCGTGTGAAAATTGCCCACCCTCAAGATTCTGTGATATTCTGGTCTCTAGATATCTTGGTCTGTGGGATTTTTCCACCCATTTTTATCATGAACCAGGTGCATTCATGTCTGTAGAACAAAGTTTAATACTTAGGGTTTTGTTCAAATGACACATATACAGAGTTTAACCATGATTAGTGATTCTTGTCTAATTATAAGTCTTGCTTTGCGTTGTCATTTTTAAATATTTTATAGTTAAAAGATATTTTAAATGATGAAATATGCATTAAAGGTGCAGTACTATCATTATCCAAACACCTTGTTGGAGACACCTTTGAAACATCCCATATAAGGCAATGTTTACGTGTAAATATTTTTAAAACTATAATTCGATCCTGCTAACTATTGTGATTTCTCATCTACGGGCATTATGCAAACTGTGTTTACAGTCTCACCTGATAATATAACATCACTGTAACACCATCAGCTTGTATTGCTGAATAGACAGGAAATATGCTTTTCCAAACAGTTTTAGGTCCGACTTGAAACTTGCTGCATGTTTGCTTCCTGGCCCAAGGAATTGTTTTACCTGTAATGTAACAGAACACCTCTGTTGCAGAAGTTGAATACTGTTGTGAAAAATTCATAACACTATATATATGTATGTATATTAGAGCTGTCAAAATTAACACATACATTTTTTTTTTTCCATTTTAACGCATTAAAAATATTGAACAATCAATGCAACATGCGTTTTTTTCTGTCATCTTTGGCTGTGCTACAGTATATGATCACGCTATCATTCATTCAAGTGCTATTAAATCATTAAAACGCGATAAGACGCATGAATAAAGACACAAATCTGTAGACGCTTCTCTTTCTCGCTTGAACTGACAAAAACCCAAAATTGTGTCAAATTCCCATTTTGTCGAGTATCCTCGCAAGCACAGTCTTAAATGAGTTTAAAAAGTGTTAAATGAACGTAGAGTTGTGAGAAAATGGGAAGTGTGTCAGATCCGCATCATGTGCGTCAGGTATTAAAGTAACAGCAGCCTAATACACCTGATGCTGTTCGTCATTAATGTTAATCAAACAACAAAAGACAAAGAGAAAATCTCTTTTGTAGCTTTAGTAAGGATTAATTCAACTTATAATTTATACAGTTAAGACTATGCAGTGTTTGATTATTAAATTTCTATTTGTCTATTTACCTGTTAGACCTACCTTACATAGGTCAAAAACAACGAAAACAAATCTGAACCATCCTGACAGGACCAGTAGAAGAACCCTTAGCGTTGAGTCCTGCTATATGAAAGGCACGGCTGAATGTGACATTTATTATAATGGGTTTATGTGAAGATTGTTTTAAGATCGCTTAAATTCAAAGTAGTTATATATTTTTAATGCTTATTAAATGATAGCTTTCAATTATATTGTGATGTTCAGTGGTTATTATTAATGGCTAAAATTGAGACATTTAATAGAGACATCAGTATTGGTATCAATGATCCCGGCCTTCTTTCATAAAAAGATGCCATTAGACAAATATTTAAAATATACCGTCTTTATGCAAGATATATATATATAGGTTATATATTACATATTGTACACGCACACACATATACAGTAGATAGATAATAATATTAGATAAATATATATTGTTAGTGGTGTTTATATTATGTGTGTGATATATATATATATATATATATATATATATATATAAATAATTTAACACCAATCACACAAAGCTGTATATCATTAGATGTATGTAACGTGTGTTTGCCTACAGTGTCACAAAGCTCGCTGCGATACGGCGTGTCTAAACTAGCCCGGGCATGACATCATAGCGTTGCGAGTGTTTAACGTTCATACACAGGCTACGATATGCCCTACCAGACGCATGCTACATCAATGTCCCCATATTCATGTGCATACAAAGTGCTTTAACATCTCAGGCCAAAATAAGTGTGTTCAGAGCTACTCGAAGATGCTGTGATGTTTGCTAGCGGACCTCATTAACCTTTCGGCTGGGTGTCTTTGTGCCGAATGTGGTGCGTGTGTGTATCGTCTGCGCTGCCTCTCCACACACACTGCAGGGCTCAATTTGTCTGCGTCGCCATGGCGACTGCAAGCATGTGGGATCCTGCACAAGCCTGTCTGTCTGCGCTGTGACAGGGCGGGCATGTTGTTGCTGTGTGTGTACTGTAGGTATTCTGTTCATCAGTATGCAGCGTGGCAGGCCTATGCCGGTGATTCCTGAGCATGCTCAGTTCATTCAGAAAACAAACCATAAGACTGAGGGGCCTTATAAAGGAGAGCTGGGTTGTGTAATGCATTTTGCCTCACGCACTAATCCGATGCGAAGAGATGCAAATAAAGCCATTGCTCAGAAATGAACTTGCGCGGCGAATGCAAATTCAAGTGTGTTATCTGATCTCTGGTTGCTTAGAAGTACCTTATTGCATAACATATATTGTGTCTTTAAACATCCAATGATTCTAGTATGTAAGAAATGAAAGTACTGGCTGTGTTTATTTAGAGAAATCAGACTCATCTCTATGGAGTATGAAAACAATCCAACATCAACTCACTAATCCCATAATCCCATGACTATGGCTCAAGTTTAGAGGATTTTATAGATTTAAACAAACCCCTAATATACAGTAAGACATGTATGTTGAGCACGTCAACACAATGGCCAATCAGAAGTGTTTAAGATGCTAGAGGGAAATGCTGGTCTCGTCACATTTTTTAAATTTCAGTACAGACTTGGTATTGAAGTCAGTACTTTTTGACAACTATAGTTCACATTCATGTTCTCACATTTTTGCAATGTTAGAATTCATGAAACTGTTACCGACCAACTAGAAAATGACACCATTTCATACACTTACCAATACCGATTATTACTCGCATTCGGTACTTGGCGAGTGTTGACTTTAGACCCTGTATATAATAGGGGTGGTTAATCTGTCTGATTTCCCGATTCGATTCGATTACGATTATTGAAGTCCCGATTCGATTACAGTCGATTTTCGATTATTAACGATTCTCGATTAGCGATTATTGATTTTCCATTTCACAACAGTAAACGAAAATACACTACAAAGTGATTGCAGTATTAAAAAAAGTCAGCTGCTGAATTACTTAACTCTTTTATTGAGTAACAACAACTCAAAGCACTTTCTGTGTCGTGTAGTTATAACTTCAGAATTATTTGTATGTAGCTTATGTTCTGTAGAACACAGAAGTGAATACATCACATTGTGTTGTGACTCATCAAGTTGAACTAAACAATAACAAATAAATGAAAGGCTTATTTCCTTTAGGAAGTAGATCAGAACCAACATACTGTAGAAATTGGACAATTTTCTTCTAGAAAGACAAGGTGTTCAGTAGGGGTGGGAATCTCTAGGCACCTCACGATTCGATTCGATTACGATTCAGATGGTAACGATTATTGATTATTAACGATTTTTTTTTTTTTTTTTTTTACTTGGTACTTTTAAAGCAAAGTATTTATGATGACCCATAACGAACTTACTTCCATCTTCCTATAATAATTTTATTAATAAAACAAATGGAAGTGATTTGAACATTGCAAAGAACCAACAGGAAAATAAATGTGTGCCTGTACTAGCAGCGTACTTGTAGTAAATTAATACAAACTTCAGCATATTCTGAATCTCTAGCATTTAATAATAGACTTCTAACCAACATCCTCTTGTTATTTCCAATGAGCAATATAATCCTTCAGACAAAAAAAACATTTTGCTGTAGCAAAATCACAAACAGTTTTTGTTCAAAAATATAGAATTATGTACCAGCAGCTCTCATATAATGCTTGTGGACTTACGCATATTCTGAATAATTAGTAACATACAAAGCCTCTCTTATTCACAACTAAATAATAAAGAGTTATGACTTGAAATGTTTGCTGTATACCACAATCAAAAAAAGCTTATACAAAAAAAGTGAATGAACATCTGCAGAGAGCACAGTTAAAATGTAACTTTTTGTGACTGGCATTGCACATATTGCAGGGCAGTATAACGTACGTATAACAGATCGGTTTACAGTATATTGATGTGAAAACTAAATAGGCTACTGAAAGCAGCTTTCATACAAAAAATACTAAATAGGTAACAATGAAATTGCCAATTTTCCATACGCTAGCTTTTAACGAAGAGGGTGCCGTCCGAATTTGGCGCTCAGCCATCATGCATCTGTTAAGTGCGCGACTCTGTTATGTGCGCGCCACAGACTGCACGTCCGCTTAGAGTTCCGCCTTTTGCGTTCCGTCAATATTACGTTATTAGAAAAAATATATATATTTTTTTTAGAGAATCGATTTTTTGACATTTGTGAATCGATTCAGAATCGTCCACGTCCGCATCGCGATGCATCTAATAATCGATTTTTTCTCCCACCCCTAGTATATAACACTCGCCAAGTGCCAAATGCAAGTAAAAATCGGTGTCGCCAATATGTATTTATCTTTCTACTAAGTTAAAGACTTCCCATTACAGCAAATCTGGAGTTAGCAACTTCCCTTCCATGAATCCTCTTCAAACGCCAGTGCCAGTGCCAGGGGTGCAGAGACCCGAAAGAAGACAGACAGGAGGAAAATGAGACGTGTGGGTTGAAGAGGGGGGTTTGGCGTAGGGGATGAGGGGGTATCTGTGGCCTGTGGGTTTCTTGAATGATTTGGATCCTGCACGCGCTGTGGTAAAGTCTCTGGCGTCCCATTGGTCCTCTCTGAAGCGGCGACCGCAAAGCACGAAACGTTGAGCGATACTCAAAGAGTTCGCCGATGGCTTTAATCAAGCCCAGATCCAGCCAGAATTCACTTCACAGAAAACCACACAGAGGTCTGCTCCCTCACTAAAGAGGGAATATAATTTACATCTTGCATGGCATTACGGCTTTACATGAGCAATACAGACATATAATATGTCGTTGTGACCTAAAATCCAACATGCAGCCAATGAGAGTTCATCAGATTTGGGATTTGTGCACTTAAGATGTTACTTCATCTAGTTCCAGGATTCAATTAGCATCCGTCAAATCTGTTTGGAATTATGTGTTATTATGAGTGTGCATGTTCCCAATAAAACCTGACGTGGCGATAATTAGATCTCCAGAAATAGCATTGCCTTTCTGATGATGAGCATAAAGAGCTCCCGGCAGATTTTGGGGTGTGGGCCGAGGTTTTTCCTTCGGCATGACACCGGCCTCGACCTGCAGCCAGACTCGACCACGCTCCCTCCAGTCTATAATCAATCATAATCATAATCTGCTGTACTGTACGGCAGTGTTTCTTACAGGATCCTGTTTCACCTGCAGTTTTTGTGGTTCAATCACTCACTCACTCTAGTGGTGGGCGACAAAAATGTACAGTTTCAAAAAAAATTCCAACCCCTAAAATATTTTCTATACAATGTTAAAGCTGCAGTCTGTAACTTTTTTGGGTTAAAAATTATCCAAAATAAATTTTTGAGCAAGTACAGTACATAACCAGCCAGTGTTCAAAACTCTCTGCTTGCCGTAGCTCGATTCAAAACGGTAAGCTTGTAATAATGTTTTTAATTCCAGTGGTACTGGTGGATTTCCGTGGGAAATTCGAGCATGCGTTTGCGTTACATCAGATTACGTCACATCTGTACACATAAAGAAGAGTCTCGGCTTGTCGGCGATGAGTGTGATGAAGAGTCTCGGCTAGGCGGCTATGAGTGTGATGAAGAGTCTCGGCTTGTCGGCGATGAGTGTGATGAAGAGTCTCGGCTAGGCGGCTATGAGTGTGATGAAGAGTCTCGGCTAGTCGGCTATGAGTGTGATGAAGAGTCTCGGCTAGTCGGCGATGAGTGTGATAAAGAAGAGTCTCGGCTAGTCGGCTATGAGTGTGATGAAGAGTCTCGGCTAGTCGGCGATGAGTGTGATGAAGAGTCTCGGCTAGGCGGCGATGAGTGTGAGGATGCTGGAGGTGGAGATTTACAGCCTATTCTCACAGCACTTGATGTAATTAAAGCGTAACTCTCGCCAAAATGCAACCCTGGGTCTTTTTGTTAATCTACTCGAGGCAAACCTTCGTTTAAAAGCATAATTAGGATAGAAACAAAAAAAAAAACTTTTAGTTTACTAAAAAGAAAGATTTTGAACTCACTGTAGCTGTAGTTGTTTCCGTCCGCCGGCATTTTGACAGTCAAAAATAGTCGATCTCCGAATGTGAATGAACCGACTCTGAATTTTAGTATTGCTTCTTATATGAGGATCCTTTTTCAAATACAAGGTCAATATTGATTTTCACTAACGACAAAACAACAAATTATCCGTGAATTTATATGGAACTGAGCTTTAGGAGCTTTCCATCTTTACTCTCCTCCCTGTTACGTTGCATTCGGAGATCGACTATTTTTGACTGGAGGACGGAAACAGCAACAGTGAGTTGTTCAAAATCTTTATTTTTAGTAAACTCTGTGTACACAAACAATGTTGTCAATGCTGGAGTTCATGTGTAAAGCCCCTGGTGATACTTCCAGCAAAGTTTCATGTTGTGTCGAGCCTTCTTAGTGTTTTAAAAATAGCGATTTTGATGCTATCATAGTCGTGCCCCAAGCACTCCCATTCAAAAGCCAATTTGACTGAAAACGAAAATACGGTCAATCTTAAAAGTGGCGTTTCCATCCTAATTAAGCTTTTAAACGAAACCTAGGTTGCCTAGGTTGCATTTTGGCGAGAGTTACCCTTTAATCGTATCAATCTGATGGCAGATCCAGAAAGGTTCAAACGACAATCACCAACTGGAGATTCACCCGTTGTAAAACGCAAAAGACTTCGGAGTGGCTACAGAATAAAAGAGACTGCAACCGGCCCGTGCGAACACAAGGATAATATCGGAAGGGCATTAAATGTAATCACGCAATGCTGATGTTGTTAACATTAACAATTTGAGAACAAAGTATAATTTGCACGGTTTGACGTGATATGATAAGCGATCGTTAGATTTAATACTGCAATGCTTTTTTCCCCTTAGTTGCTCAGGACAAAAGTGGATGTTGCTTGTTCAGACGACATTTTCCGGTGAAAAGTCTTATGTTGGTCATACTTCCAAAAAGTAGAATCTGTGATTGCGAATGCCAGGATCCACACCGGCGGCGACTGACAGCCACACATTCTCCTCAAAACACTGGATTCATCAGTGCTGTGCCGTGCCGAGGCACAACCCACGTAAAGCTGATCATTCCGCCAATAACTGCAATTGCAGATTTCGAACAGAGATGGCGACAAAGAGTAAAAACTACAGACTGAAACACTTCCCCCTCAGATAACGTAAGAGTTTGATTCAAACTGATTTATGAACCTATTTGACAGATTATTTGAGAAGTGGCTCAGAAGTCACCAATCAGACATCGCTAGCTATGTTTCCATTCAAAGTTGCGAATTTAACTTATGCGCAAAATTGGAATATCACATAAAACATTTGTGAATAAAGCAGCGTTTCAACCACCATGTGTTCAAGAGAACAAAATTGGTGCAAAATATCTGTAATAAAAATGGAAGTTGCTGCGATCCACTGTGACTCTTGTTCCTCCATCATGCGTCCGGATGCTGGTGTTTGTGAACGCAATCACATGAGACGCTTCCGGGAGGGAATCAAACCAAATCATTTTGATGACAGACTGATTTCAGAATGATCAAGCCAACATTTGAGATGCTGTGCAATGCGATTGGTCCACTGGTTCGTCCAAGTTATCCAATCACATCCTCTGTTGAGTTTTTTGGTAAATGTGTTTCCATTGTACTTTATGAGCATGTCTTCTTATTGGATAAAAAAATAAAGTACATCCATCTCAATTGAGCGCATATGTTTTTAATGCACATTTTTAGAAACTTGGCGTTTCCATCCATCATTGTTTTATTGCAATATCCCAAAATGTGCATAAAAAAAGCGATTGATCGTTTGCAACCAGTGAAAATCTAACTTTTTCCGACTGCAAGCTTGCAACTCTCTAGTCTAAAATGTCTCTAAATGTAATTTAAGTATTATTAAAGGGAGTTATTGGTTATACAACAGTGATAAATCGACATACAGTACACAGGAATTTTCTCAAGCTTTATTTCCGTGTTTATGCTGAACCACATACTGTCTTGCTTTGCATAAAGAAATGCTTTGACGTAATACGCCACCGCAGCGGACTCATATTTCTCCTGATAATATAGCCTCAATGCCAAATGGTAAAGGCTTCAGGTTCGTTATTCAAATCAGCCACAAACAAATCCGACCAATGGCTATTGCTTTCATAAAAGATCTGAGCTGTCCATTTGTTTTTCAAATGAGAGCATCAGCCCTGGCCACATGAAAGCCTCTCGTGTCATGCTTGGACGGGGGTCGAGATCTCCATATGAATGCTGGCGTATTGTTCTAGACATGTTTGCTTTATTTTCAGATCTCCAGTTTAGCAAGTGTCATCAAAGGCACACACTTCTGATTAGCCTTTGAATTTAAGTGGAAGTGGACGTTACCTAGAGCCTGTTTATCAGCAGGTCAATATTTACATTAATACAAGTTTGTTTTACACTAATAAAGAGGTTTAACTACTTCCTCACACCAGGCTGTGCTGTGGTGTAATGGCAGTTTTTTGATGATTGGGTCATTTCAGTGGCCAATGTTGATGATTGCATCTAAAATATATACATATATATATATATAGCCTTATCAAATAAATAAAAGGAGAGTTATTTTATCTAAAATTATTTTATTATCTGAGATGAAAATATATATTTTTTCTGGAAATTAATCCTAAAAATGTGTTATATATTTTATTATGTATATTTTTTAAAGTCCAGTGTATTTAATATTTGTAATTTTATTTTTAATTGAACATATTATATTTAAATTATTTGTATTATTCATATTATAATTATAATATTATAATTGAATATATTAAAAAAAAATGTTTTTATTTGAATTCATGAATGTATTCATTTTTATTTTTTTGATAAAATGTTAATTACATATATTAAATAAAAAATATTAAAATGTACATAGTTTATTTTTTAATGCTATCATTGAAACGCTTCCATACAATTTTATTACTTATATTTTGTAAGTCCAGTGTATTTAAAACTTTTTTAAAAATTCTATTTATTTATTTTAAATTACATATTTTATTTAAATTATTTTCATTACTCATATTATAATTGATATTCATAATCATTTATTATTCATAATATAATATTATTCATATTATAATTACAATTTTTATAAAAAGTACTAATAAAATATATTAAATAAAAAATAATTAAATATGCGTATTCTGTTTTTTAATGTTACGATTGAAACGCTGCCATACAATTTTGTTATGTCTATTTTTTAAAGTCCAGTTTAATACTTATACCAGTTAAATGTATTAATTTATTTTATTGTAATTATAAATAATACTTAATTATAATTTTTTTTTTTTTTTTGATATTTGAAAGTATTAATTTAATATATTAAATAAATAAAAAATGTAAATTTAAAAAAAAAAAAAATGTTTAAAGTTATCATTGAAACACTGCCATACAATTTTACGAAAAAATATATATATATTCTCAAATTGCATAAAAAAAGCAAAACAGAAATTGATTATTATCTCTCGTTGACGTTGCTGAAGCTCCCACTTCTGATTGGTTACTTAGTGCCAATAATAACGGCCAAATGTTTTACAAGGACCAAATGTGACCCTGGACCACAAAACCAGTCACATGGATACATTTTTTGTCAATAAATAATCTTTCCATTGATGTATGGTTTGTTAGGATAGGCCAATATTTGGCCGAGATACAACTATTGAACATCTGGAATCTGAAGGTGCAAAAAAATCTAAACATTGAGAAAATCTCCTTTAAAGTTGTTCATTTATGTTGGCGATTGTGCAGCATTCAATCACAAAAATAAATGTTTTATATATTTACGGTGGGAAATTTCCAAAATATTTTCATGGAACATGATCATTACTTAATATCCTAATGATTTTTGCCATAAAAGAAAAATCGATAATTTTGACCTGTACAATGTATTGTTGGCTATTGCCACAAATATACTCGTGCGACATGTGACTGGTTTTGTGATCCAGGGTCACAAATTATATCTTTCTATCTATCAATATTTGTTATTAGAGAGAACGTGAGCAGATACACCTCGACTGAACACGATTCTACCAGGTACAAGGTGAGCTGTGAAACTAGTGTCCATCTCCCCCTCTCAGTGCTGAGCTGTGATTGGCTGAGCGGAAGGGGCTCGATTATATACACGCAGACCCAAATTTAGAAGGTGTCGAGCGGCACAGTGTCTTTCTCACGCCGAGTCTGCCAGCCTCCACTCCTCCATCACACCTCCACCTGATCCGGAGATGCAGATCTTAGCCTGAGACAGAAGCATTCGCGTCACATTGCCTGAAGGATTTAGGAGAGCTTCGTTTCTTGCTTTTGTGTGGTTTTGGAGCTTTAGCGAAGATGCCTGAAGCGAATTACCTGCGCTCAGTCTCATGGGGATATATAAAGGTATGCTTTTTCCTAAAGATGTACAACATAAAGTAGCTAAACAATCAATTTTGGCCTCTCTGCATTGGCCGTCGTTCTTTAGTTGTGGGTTTTGTGTCGTCATGAACTGATGCATTCAAATATTGTGCGGTACGCCACATGTAAATTATATCCAAATTAGCAGAGATTAATATTTTATGCAATGATCCAAACAGGACAGTGTCTGACGGGTGTGAGAAAAAATGAGTTTTTAGATTTTTGTGTGATGTTTTGAAGGCTTTAGCCGGGTCTCTTCTAAACTGCCATACACAGATATATTCAGTCTTAATGGTGTTGTTGAAAATCAGTGCATGTGTAATATAAGACTTTTTTTAGGCAATGGCAAATTTGTGCGAAACTGAGTGAGTCTGTTTGTGCATTGCAACATTATTTTCATATATTTATTATCACAAACAGCCTTGTGAAGAACATAACTATTCCGTATTTATCATGAAATTATTTTCATGATAAATAAGCATTTTTAAATCCAACCTAAAACAATTTTTTCTTGATGGTTTCAATTATTGTGTTTCTGTGTATTTTTTTTTTCTCTCTCTTTGTACTTTTATTGTGTAAAGTGCCTTGAGAATCTGCTTTAAAGTCGCCATGTAAAATAAAGTTTGATTATTATTATTATTATAATTTATTCCTGGTGGGATTACAGGTTCACACGTCTTCTAAATGTACCTGATCTCTAGGTTTTTATTTAAAGGTCGCCTGTTTTCAAGCTGATTAGAATAGAAGGTTACAGCTGATTGATTTATTCATCGTCTATGTGTCAGCTAATCATAAAGCATTACTGTGACTGATTAAAACTGTGTTTTGTCTTGTCTGTCTAGTTCAAGCGGATGTTGAACAGGGAGTTGACGCACCTGTCTGAGATGAGCAGATCTGGTAACCAGGTCTCAGAGTACATCTCCAACACATTTTTAGGTAAACCGTCACTCACAGAAACATCAGCGTCAGTGTTATGGTGAGTTTCGGGACGCTCACGCTCTCTCTTCCCTGTCCGTTCTCCTCCAGACAAACAGCACGATGTGGAGATGCCGTCCCCGCAGATGCAGAAGGAGAAGGAGTTGAACAAAAAGACCATGTGTCAGATCAGTGGAGTGAAGAAACTCATGCACAGCACCAGCCTCACCAACTCCAACATCCCTCGCTTCGGGGTCAAGACGGACACGGAGGAGTCCTTAGCCAAGGTGAGCGAGTGTTGTGTTGGAGAGCACTTCAAACCTCAATCATCTCAATTGAATCCTGATTGGATCTGATCAGAGACTCTCGTAGTCCTTGATGAAAGGTCATTGGGGTTTTTTTTGTGTGTGTGTGTCCGATGACGTGGATGGATGACGTGGAACTGGAAAGATTTTGTACCCTGCTGAAAAGACCAGCTTGGACCAGCATGAGTTTCCATGCTAGTTAGTGTCACGCTGTTCACCAGGAAGCTTATCGACCGGCATTTCGACCAGGAATATCTCGCTGGTTATGCTAGTGTTTATCAACACATTCATGCAACATATGCTGCTCTTTTCTGCAGGTTTTTCAGATCAGTTTCCTCAAATTAACTGGTTTTCGTAAAAACAACTCCCAGATCATTCCAGAACATTGTGTGGCTGTTATGAAAGCCAAACCAACATTTATTTATTGTAATGCATTTTGCATATGGATTTAGTCAAGCCAGTTTTATTTAGATATAGCACTTTATACAATACAGATTGCTTCAATGTACAGTACTGTGCAAAAGTCTTGGGCATGTTAATACAAAAAAATGGTTTTAAGTCAGTTATTTCTATCTTTTGCTGTAGTGTGTCAGTAGGAAATATCAGTTTACATTTCCAAACATTCTTTTTGCCATTAATTGTAATAATCCAGTGAGATTTGTGTATGCACAAGGAGTCTGACAGCAGCCGGTATGATCTGATCTCACCATCATCGAGTCCGTCTGTGATTACATGAAGAAACAGAAGAAACTGAGACAGACTAAATCCAGAAGAACTGCGGGAACGTCTCCGAGACGCTTGAAGAAACCTTCCTGCAAAGCTACAGCACTGTGAAAAGTAGTGGCACTTGTGTTAAAATGCTGTAAAGTGAGAATGCCTTCAAAAATAAAATCATAAATTGAACTTATTTATGATTTAACTTCTATTAACTAATTCAAATCAATATATGGTGTAACGACCCTTTGCGTTTAAAACGGCTTTTGTCCAGGTACACTTGCGCATAGTTTTTCAAGAACGTTCCCGCAGTTCTTCTGGATTTAGTCCGTCTCAGTTTCTTCTGTTTCTTCATGTAATCACAGACGGACTCGATGATGGTGATAGTCCGTTCAGTGTTGATGTTCTCATGAGACCGTTGAGTTTGGTGGCATCACACACAACAGGACGATCTAATGATGTGCTGCTTTGTTTCAGGAACTGGAGGACGTAAACAAATGGGGCCTTAATGTTTTTAAAGTCACAGAGTTTTCAGGAAACAGGCCTTTAACGGTGATGATGTACACTATATTTCAGGTGAGAAATCGCAAACATTCACCAATGACCTTTACTGATAAACGTCTGACACTGTGTCCTGACCAGACGTGTTGTGACAGCGTGACGTGCCGTTAAAGGCGTCTTTTACATCTTAATCATTTTAATTTTAGAAACATCAGCATTAATTTTTGTCTAATACCGATAAGCGTTTCTATTTCTGCGACATCGCGGCTGGAACAACAGCATACAATATGACAATGATAATCTCAGGTACTGATTATGTGCTTTATTTCATCTTAAAATAACTGAATGTGAGTTTTAATATCAGTTTGCGTCTCCTTTATAGCCAAACTGAAAGCGACAATGTATAATTCTCAGATCATGAAAATGAATGGAGACTGTGAACAAGTGTGCTTTATGACAAAGAATGTTTCAGTCACTCAGTGTGTATTTTTTAATAATGTTAAAATTGTCATATTTATGAATTTGATTATATACACATCACTCCCTCCACATGCTCTTCTGATTGGCTGTGATTTTGGATTGATTACTTGCAAATGCAGAGAGACTCCACCCACACTCTCTTCTGATTGGCTGTGATGTTTGATTGATTTGGTTGTGTCTTATAGTCGTGTCGTGTCTGGTGTAGACAGACAAAATGCTTGTCGCTGGAATCTCATCGCATCTGGTTAGGACACGGTGTTCGTCATCGAAAAACGTTGTTTTCATATGTTTTTTCACCTCTAAAAAATAGCATTAAACAAAAATATAATAGCTTACTTTACATGATCCAATCAAATTCTTATGAATCAAATTGAGTCCCGCCCTGCATTATTGTAACATGCTGTGAGAATCATGTTTTTAATGGATGTTTGCATTCCGTTTTCTTTCCCACAGGAGAGGGACTTGCTCAAAACATTTAAAATTCCCTTGGACACTTTCATAACGTACCTGATGACCTTAGAAGACCATTACCATGCTGATGTTGCGTATCACAATAACATTCATGCTGCTGACGTCACCCAGTCGACACACGTGCTGCTCTCCACGCCGGCTCTAGAGGTGAGAGCCTTTCCACCCGCAACTTTCATGGAAACTACAAAAACGGCTCATTTAGAAATGGCTGTTGTATTGACGTCATAACTGTGAATATTTACCGCCCACATCAACACATGTTCAGTACTCAACAACTGAGCACTGATAGTCATTTCACATGCGCAGAGGTCCATAACAGAGGGTATTTACATGGACATGGAACAACTGAATTATGAATGTTTTTAGTGCAACAAACCTTGACTGACATAATAATTGCATTAAGGCGAGACACGGCAGGCAAAAACATCGTTTTTTTTTTCACTGGTCAAAATGGACCACTGGTTTTTCACTGGATAAAATGATTTTGATATATTTGTCTTCAATAACTTTCAGACTTGTGGTGAAAAAAAGGTCTTTATTTTACTACACTTTGTCTGTTTGCGTCTGTAGATTTCTCATAAATCCAACAAAAGTTGGCTTTCTAAATCATCACACACACCGTTAGAAAGCTCTCTCTCTCCTGTACAATGCTGTCGGATCCAAATATGATCATTTCCTTTTTATCAGCAACCAATCGTGAAAGTAAAAGGGCTGAATGCGCAATCTCATTGGCTGATATAAATCTTTAAAGCCTGTTTCCTCAAAATGACCTTCCTCTCATTCTCCAAGTCCAAAATCTCCACTTCAGTAGCACCGATATACACCAAACCTTCCAGTCTTGTACCTAGTTATATTATGAAGACATTTCCAGAGGGATTTGTAAATATATTATTCCTAGCCTGATTTATATAACATTTTATTCCAAAAAACATGGCGAAAATCATTTTTTTAAGGCTATTGACAGTATATTCTGATTTACAGGATAACAAAAGTAGATATCCATAAATCCCTCTGTAATTTTTTCCCCATCTAATATGTGAACACAATGAAAAAATAATTTTGAACCTGGCTTTATCCAATACTCAGATTTCGTTTTTAAAAATATATGCAAATTAGCGCATATTTAATTAGATGCCTAATTTGCATATTTAAACATTAAATTACAGAAAACTTGTAATCATTTTTTTTTCTCATCTTAATGTAGGTAATCAACTGGGAAAGTTTCATGGTGATATCTGCTAGTTAAAAACTTTACCCTATTCACCTGTAGTGTCTGGCCTTAATGAAGGTCGTGTGGTGGAGGTAATGTCTGCTCTGACCACACTTCCACATGTTGTTCTCTTTCAGGCGGTTTTCACAGACCTTGAAATTCTCGCTGCCATTTTCGCCAGTGCAATTCACGACGTAGACCACCCGGGCGTCTCAAACCAGTTCCTCATCAACACCAGTAAGTGTGCTTTAATACAAACTACATCCAAACAACTGAGCACATGATACATCATTAAAATGAACAAAACATTGCTGATGTATTTGATTCCCTGTTACTGGATTAGGCCATAAATACTGTTAATAATAATAATAATAAAGCTTTTCTGCAGCCATGCTTTTGGTGAAAATTGTTCAAGGTTATATGATCAGATTATTTACATTTCTAAATATATAATATAATTATTTATTTAAATGTGTAAATATAATAATGCAATTTTTAAATATTTAAGAATAATAATCTAATTATTTTTTGTCTAAATACTGTATAATAATCTAATTATTTAAATATCTAAATATAATAATCTAATTATTTAATGTCTAAATATAATAAAAAAAAATGTAATGTCCAAATATAATAATCTCAAAGTCTAAATATATAATTATATAATTATTTAATGTTTAAATATGATGCATTTGTTAAAATATCTAAATACAATGATATATATTTTTTAAATATCTAAATATAACAATCTAATTATTTAATGTCTAAATATATTTTTTAAATATCTAAATATAATCTAATTATTTAAATGTCTAAATATAATAATCTATGTGTTTAATATATAAATATAGTAGTCTCATTATTTAAATGTCTCAATATATCAATCAAATTATTTAAATGTATAAATATAATAATCTCATTGTTTAAATATAATAACCTAATTATTTAAAAGTCTGAATACAGTCTCATTATTTAAATATCTAAATATAATCATTTAATTATTCAAATTTCACAGTTTTGTCCAAAAAATAACAGAAAAAAGTGTAATTTATTCATCTTTATTTATGACTATTCGTAATTGAGCAATAAGGTATGAATATATTTTTAGAAAATAGTAAACAATAAAAAAATCAATTTATTCTTCCTCTAAAAGATGTAATATTGACTTGTAAACTAAGGTTAATAGTTACTTTGACTGAAAGGCATTATTCGACCAATCAGCATCCAGAAAGGGCACTGTGCATTTTATAAATAACAATATATGAAGCCTTTAAAAGCCTTTGTGTGGTAGTGGATGATCACAGCGGATCGCTGTTGTGTATTGACGAACTAAATCCCATCAGCTCTGAGACAGACAGACAGACAGCGCACATCTGTCCTCAAAACCACTTACATAAGTTTATCTTGACATCAGCAGCACTGATATGACACACATAAACATGTGATAAACACGTCACACGCTGTAATCTCTGGCACACAGTGATGGAGTCCTGCTGCTGATGCCGAGATTAGCACAAGGTTATGTTGATGTATTGTGTGTGTGTGTGTGTGTCCGCAGACTCTGAGTTGGCCCTCATGTACAACGACTCATCGGTGCTGGAAAACCATCATCTGGCAGTGGGCTTCAAACTCCTGCAGGAGGAGAACTGTGACATCTTCCAGAACCTGAACAAAAAACAGAGACAATCGTTGCGCAAGATGGTCATAGATATCGTACGTTCCTTCAAACCACATCTAGCGTGTTTTTGGTTTATTGTGAAGTCTGGCTCAAGGTTTTCTCATGCGTTTCTCCAAGGTCTTAGCGACTGACATGTCCAAACACATGAACCTGCTGGCCGATCTGAAGACGATGGTCGAGACGAAGAAGGTCACCAGTTCTGGAGTGTTGCTCCTGGATAACTATTCCGACAGGATACAAGTGAGGAATCACCACAACTTCTGTCTCGGCCAATGGCGTCAATTGGGGGCGGGACTGTGTTTTTGTTGGCCAATGGTGTTTTAAGAAACCCATTTGATCATTATCATTTATTTGTCAATACATTGGAAATTAGAACTTCTAAAATGACATTAATACTTTTTTTATGACAATTATGATTTTTCTCAAATGTAAAATAAAGTTATTTCAGCTCCATTTGATACATTTTATATTATTTCAATTGTAATTGTTAAATTCATAGAACTTCTAGAACCATCTAATGGGATTTAAATAAGTTTAACATTTATTATTTTAATATATAACAGATTTTTTATTATATGCATGGAAGCTTTGTTTCTGCCACAGAATAAAACCATTTAAAAGATAACTTGCAACTTTTTATCTCACAAATCTGACTTTTTTTCCTCAGAATTGTAAGATATAAACTCCGGGAAAAAAGACTGACTCTTTTCTCAGAATTTAAAAAGTTTATATTAAGTTTATATGATTTTTAGATTATTATATGATAAGATTTTATATTGAGTTTATATCACAATTCTGACTTTATAACTCGTAATTGCGACTTTATACCACGCAAAAGTTTATTTTGTATTCTGTGGCGGAAACAAGCTTCCATAATTATGATACTAATCTGTTGTAATTATAGAATGTAGTTCGTTTTAGACATTTTACGAAATATAAAGTGTAAATTAAGCAGAAATTGCACATTTATAAAACTCCAATGACTATCTAATGGGATATTCAAGTTAGACATTTATCATTTTAATATATAACTTTATTTTTTATTATGATACTGATTTGTTGTGAATATAGAATGTAGTTTTCATCTGTATACAATATTTAAATAGCAAATTAAGCAACAACTATACCCAGTAAATTCTATTTAACTCTTGAATAACTTATTTGACATGTACTAAGACTGATGTGTTGTGAACGTAGCTTGTTACTGAAGTGTGTGTTTGTGTGTGTCAGGTGCTTCAGAACATGGTGCACTGTGCGGATCTCAGTAACCCCACCAAACCCCTGCAGCTGTACAAGCAGTGGACGGACCGCATCATGGACGAGTTCTTCAGTCAGGGCGACCGCGAGCGAGAGCGAGGGATGGAGATCAGCCCCATGTGTGACAAACACAACGCCTCGGTGGAGAAGTCTCAGGTACAGTGATCACGCCATCAACCCGGACACAAGGGGCCTTTAGCTTTGTATATACTTAGTGTGAAATTGCTAAATCAATTAAACAAATATGATGACATTTATTTGGGGTGGGTGAAACACCGGTAGACACGATTACCGGTACAAATTTGTCAACCGGTAGAGGTTTTGGACTGTCGTCTGTATTGTGGCTATGCTCATGTGACGTTGCTGTGCTGAGCCGTCTGGAAAACGTATCGTTTGAATGCATTTTTAAGCATTGTGGTTTAAAAACAAGTGATTTTAAACCGTTCAAGCGCAATAAGCAGCAAAAGAACACAAACACATTTAAAAAAAATAAAAATAACAAATTACTTAAACTATTGTTTATTGTACTTAATTCTAATTTGTCCGTTTAGTATTATTTATATACTATTCTAGATTTGATTCATATTTTCATTATTTTTATTTTAGTTTTAAGTTTTAGTAATTTTGTTGTCATTTTTTAAATTCTCTTCAGCTTTAATTTACTTTTATTTCAGTTTTAGTACTTCGACTTATTTTATTTCAGTTAGTTGCCAAGGCAACATTTCTAATTTTTGTTTAACAAGTTTTTCAACTACTATTTATATTTTATTTTATTTCAGCTTCATTTCAATTAACGAAAACCATTTGAATCATTTCAGTTTTAATCAACAATGAGAAATAACTTGTAAAGCATCAGTGACCGGTAGCAGTTTAGGCACTTTTTTAGCAGTTTTTGGCACTTTTGGCGCACTTTTTTCTTTTTTGTGCCTTTTTCTCCTAATCACATATTTCAGTATCAGCATCAGCATCAATTAAGTGTCATTCGAATGCTTAAACACACTCAAAATTCATCCTTTTGAAACTGTTTTGAAATTGGACATTCTTGTGCATAGTTATGAAACTTTCAGACTTAAATTTCAGTTCAAATTATTTTGTAAAATATATATGTTGTATAAAATAAATTGTTTATTTCAATACATTTGCTTTACAGTAAACTTAAACTTCTGTAAACTTCTGTTATACTTTCATTTTTTGAACTGCAATAATCTACAGAGTGACTAAGTGACCGACCTTAGTCTGTTTTTCATGAATTTTAACCCTTTCAATTTCAGCTCTATGCTGTGAGAGTTAGCAGGTTAAACTGAAAATACATCACTAAGGCTACGTCCACATTAATCCGGATACATTTGAAAACGGTGTTTTCATTTAAAAACGCTCTCCGTCTACACTACGGCATTTTCAAACGTTTTCCACAATTTTCTCATCCACACTGAAACGTCGTAAAACGCTAAATTCACCTTATTATGCATGCGTAAAGCCTCTCAAAAGCTCACTGAGATGATACAGACCGAAAAATAAATAATAAAGTTATCGCGCAAATCTTCTGGCAGGATGCGCACTCACTCACCATTATATGTTTGGTCTAAAAAGCTAAAACTGCTTTTATGTATTTCCGCCGGACAGCAAATGCGAGTTAATTTTCTGTCATATTTGCAGGACTGTGATGTGAAGAGTGTGCAAAGTAACATCTTTTCAAACAACATTTGATTAGTGTTATCAATATAAGCAGCTGTGTAAAAAGTGAACATAACTTTATATGTTTATCTTTATAAACTTTATCTTTATATAACTTTAACTTCAACACATAACAGGCACAATACCGGTATAAACATGAATATCTATGGGTTCAATATGCGTCACATGGCTAAACTTACGTCATTGTTTTTAAATACCTCCGTTTTCACAGTCCACACTACTACATGAAAACAGCGTTTTCAAATTTATCCACTTTGGAGAGCGTTTTCATTTTCATTAATAAAAAATATTTTTTTTTAATTCATTTCATAAAAAAAGCTTAATTTTCATTAATAAAAACGCAAATCTCAATGTGGACGGAAGGCCAAGACGGAGAGAAAAAGATGCGTTTTCAAACCCAAACGTATTAGTGTGGACGAGGCCTAAATTTAGCAACTATTACTGTAGAAATGAAAGTTAAATTGACCGTTGATTTGTTGCACCTGTCTCCAGGTGGGCTTCATCGACTACATCGTGCACCCGCTGTGGGAGACGTGGGCCGACCTCGTGCACCCCGACGCTCAGGACATCCTGGACACGCTAGAGGACAACCGAGAGTGGTACCAGAGCACCATTCCCCAAAGCCCATCGCCCGCTCCCGACCAGCCCGAGGACAGCAGCCGATCCGGGGCGGAGAAGTTCCAGTTCGAGCTGACGCTGGAGGAGGACGGAGAGTCCGACACGGAGAAGGACAGCGGGAGCCAGGCCGAGGAAGAGGAGGAGGAGGAGGAAGAGGAGGACGACAGCTGTAGTGACTCCAAAACTCTCATCACACAGGACTCAGAATCCACAGAGATTCAAGAGGCGGAGGAGGGCATTTCGGAGGAGGTTTCCACTGAACCCAGTATGGTGGAGGAAGAGGAGGATGAGGAAGATGAGGAGGAGGAGCCGACAGACACGTAGCTAATATTTAATAATTGACAATGAAATTGAGTTCCAAAGCGCACGTTGCACTCCGAGACCTCGACTCCTCTCCACGAGCTGCCTGGAGACCAGAGGACACTAAGACTTCGGTAGGTTGTCGTTTTATTTGCACTCAGGAATAACATTTTAGTCCTCTGTCTTTTTCGAGCTTGGTTTTGTTTACTTCGCCCCCTCCTCCTCCTCCTCCTCCTCCTCCTCCGGGATTCGACACAAAGCAATCGGAGGAGACGCCAGCGGGGATCCACGCGGGAACACGTTTCCTTGGATTTCAAAGAGACCTTATTTTCTACGTTTTAAGTCTTCCTAAACTTTGACTGAGACAAAATTTCACAAAAGACAAAAAAAGAAAAAAAAGAAAAGAAAGCAGCTCAGCGCTGTCACGGCCTCTTCGATGATTTTGTACGGTATACATACAGATTTTTACATGGTTACTTTTAATATCAAAGCAGCAGCTGTTGCGTTTTCACTGAAACTTGACGCGAAGGGTAACTTGCAAGTACGCAACGTGGGTCGTGCGTTCGCCACCATACACACTCATATCACTGCTGTCACACACACTCCTCTCAGAAGCTCAAACACTTTACCTCCTGTCAATCACCTGCAGATGCTTCATGCTCATTAACTCTTTCTGATCGATTCTGTCTTGTTCCCGAGTTCTTTCAGCACTTGAAGCCTGGATTATAAACATATTAATGCATTTATAATATTTATCTATTCATAGTTAAATTCACTGAAACACATCAGCATGTGTATATATAATATATATATATATATATATATATATATATATATATTAGTGTTATCAAATCGATTAATCACATCTAACATAAGTTTGTGTTCATATATTATGTGTGTGTATATATATGTGTGTGTGTGTGTCTATGCGTATATATATATATATATATATATATATATATATGCATACATACGTGCTTTATGTATGCATAAAGCATTTACACACAACTACACCCACATATATATATATATATATATGTGTATGTGTGTGTTAATATTTCAATTTAAATTATTTTTATGGATTATATATATATATATATATAAATGTGTATAATACAGGCACACATTAATATATTTTTTGTAAATTGTGCCTTTAAGTTTAATTACATACACACACACACACACACACACACACACATATATATATATATATATAAATATTCATATACATCACAGGCACCAAGTAAAGTGTCACGAACCTTCATTTAGGAACTTTATTGGTGTCTTCAGTCTTTAATCACCAAGCGAATACTTTTTTGGCTTTAATGCAGTTCGGTCTCATAACTCCAACTAAACTCCTCCTTATGACAACATCCTGTTACGGGTGTATCAGACGTCAAACCTGAAACCTCTCAAGGCATTTATTTGAGGCACTTCTGCTGTAAGGACATCTGTAGTGTGTGTGTGTGTGACACATTTTTTTTTGCCTTTTCTGCTTTTATTTGCAGGATCTCACATGCGTGAACCTAAAACACCATGTTCGTCACACATGAATACTCCATCAGAGTATCTGTTGCTGTTCGATGCCTTTCGCCTGGACTCATCTCTCCACATCCACTCATTAGATCGGAGATCTTCTCTTAGGGCTAGATGCAGTTTAGCGTCAAAATCCGCATTTTCATTTCATGCCAAAACTTCCCTCTCCCGCACATGCGGACATGCACTATATATGCGGCACGTGGCTTTTAACAACGACTTATTTATATCAGTATATGGTTTTTATTTATTGTTTGGCTTCTGTTTGAAAGCAGTACTGTAGACCATCAACTGTAGCATAGAGCGTGTGGACTTGCAAGTTACAGGTCTTTGGTCGTGTACATAGAACAAGCCTTTTTAAAGTCTGTATGAAATATTATACGCTCACAGAAACTTGAAACCTGGCTCGAGTAGTACTGATTTTGTTATAAATATTTTTATTTAAGTTTTGTGCCATGATATTCTTTCCTCACCAGATGACCTTACCTGATTATGGATTTTTTTGGTTATATTTTTTTCGCTGTTTACAACGATGTATTTATTTTGCTGTATATATTGTAATGTTTGTTGTAAATGATGACAGATTCTAAACTTCATCCCTGGATGGAGTTGCTGTATTTGGTAAACTCTTGTTGAGAGAATGTTTATTATTATAGATATTATCCAATGTAAAAAAAACAAAAACAACAAAACAAAACAAAAAAAAACATAATAATATTCTGTATAAAAATGAGCTGGTTTCTGGAGATCTGGGGAAAACCAAACCGTACGAGACGCGTCGCCACTGGCGTTTGGCCCCAGGGCTGTGCCTTAACTTTAAAACATCTCTGTGTGAGTGTGTGTGTGTGTGTGTGTGCGTTTGGTCTCTTCACGTGTTCTAGAGAGTCTGCCCGAGTATCAGGGCATCTTATGTGCTGCATTTAGGACACCTTGGGTTTCTTCTTTTCATTTGTAGGTCCGAAACAGTGGCACACAGCGAATGCAATAGACCCAGGACAGTTTGCTTTGCCCTTGTGATCTTCTACTTTCATGCTGTTCTTTAACTTCGTTCAGGTACCGTCTGCTACCATCATCTCATCCAGCCTTGTAGATGTGCTTGTGCACGAACTGAAAGAGTTTCAGATGTTAAATAAGCATACTTTCTGACACGCATACTGTAGATTTTAGCAGCCCTGGACCAAAGCCAATCGTGGCTATTATTATTATTATTATTATTACTATTATTGGTATTTTTTTCAATGTCATTAAAGGGATACTTTAAGATTTGATTCCTAAGTTCTGCTGATTAAAAACCCAAACACTTTTGTCTCTTACAGTCTTTTGCCGGTACTGTAGATCCATCTCCACAAACGGTTTTAAATAAAAAATAAAATAAAAAAAAAGACAGAAAAAAACTCATTTTATATGCAACGAATGAAATAAAAGCATGGGTTGATTCCACACTTGTGTGTGTGTCGCATGTTTGTGTGTGTTGCGGATGTGAAGCTCATAAGAGTTAGTCTTTGGTTAACTGAAGAAC
Organism: Abramis brama; assembly: GCF_963993115.1. Taxonomy (NCBI): domain Eukaryota; kingdom Metazoa; phylum Chordata; class Actinopteri; order Cypriniformes; family Leuciscidae; genus Abramis; species Abramis brama. The sequence goes on along the minus strand of NC_139987.1, from coordinate 26,534,437 downwards.
ATGATTTGGTTTGGTTGCTCCTCCTAATGAGTCGAACTGAGAGTCCTCTGATGTGGCGCGTCATCCGTTCTTCCTGCCAATCGCTGCCATCTAGTGGGCGCTCTGCAAATGACAACCTCGTGCACCACTGTGATCTTGGCCATTTTAATTAAAGGGGTCATATAATGCCATTTTTGTACAAGCTAATATGATTCTTTAGGGTCTAAATGAAAAGTTTGTAATACACTTTAATTAAAAATTCTCATTAGTATTGTAAGAAAACACTCATTTTACCTGGTCAAAAACAGCTCTGTTTTCAGCACGCCGTTTCAGTGCATGTGTCTTTAAATGATAATGAGCTTTGCTCACCCCGCCCCTCTGTTCTGTGCGTACACGACACAATAACCATAACGCATTGTTCATTTTAAACGTGGGATTATGAATTATATTGAGAACGTTGTACATGCCGTAATGTACCCTGAGTGTAAACCTTAGCCGCATTCATCATGAAGCGTGCAGCTAGCGATTTGCAAAGATTAATATAAAGGTTAATAAAACGTTACACTCACTTCTTCTGGAGGTGCAGCAGGAACACGAATAGTTGGTACTGATCCTTTTTTCAGGAGCAATTGTTGACATGATTTCTACTGAAACAGGAAGAAAGGGGCAGGGACATTTTGAACAGCTCCTCCCCTTTTTTAAATGGCCAATAGCGTTTAGTTTATCGTTTAGAGTTCAGTAAAGCTGCAGTTTCCTCCTAATCTCCTCCATGTCGCTTTAAAATATCATTCTGTGCATAATTCAAATGAGTCCGATTCGTTCATATGATCTGCTCATATCGTGTCTCTGGACGATGCGGGTCACATGACCCTAACGTGAACCCAGACTTCGTTCGCCACAATGGAAAGCACATTAACACTGTCTGAATCGTTCCGGTCACCATGTGGAAAATAGTAAATGTGCGAACAAGTGACCGATTTCAGCTGGCGTCTGTTTATAGTGTAGGGGGCGGAGCTTCAGATTCTAGAGAGCATTTGATTGGACAGGAAAAAGCTGAAGTGCAAAGTGATGTCATCAAAATCATTGATCCATATTGGCAGACATGAGAAACTGTTTTGAATGCTCATATCTTCTAAATACGAATTGTGTCATTGTTTTGGAGCACACTAGCTTACAGGCACAGATAACAGGCTAACATATTCATACTAAAAGCCATTTTGATTTCATGGGGACTTGAAAGGTTTCCTTTCATTTTATTGCCAAAAAAGCTCTTGCATTAAATATACTAGGCATGTGCTATTTTATATAGTAGACGCATCTATAATAACGTGAAATTTTAGAATAATAATTATCCTGATTGTAGGGCCTAGTGCAGCGAATGCAGATAGAAAAACACGATATATGCATAATATTAGCATATTAAATATCAATAAATAAAACTGACATCATAAGGTATTTTAGAATATGTAATATACATTATTTTTTATTATTATTTTTAATGGATCTGAAGTATTAAGTAAATAGAGTCTAAAGAAGTTTAGAAGGCACATGTGTAGAAGAACAACAGCGCCCTGTCGAATATAAATGGAGACTGAGCTTCTGCTTCCACCTAGTGGACACACAGAGTAACAGCTGCATATTAACAACTGTTCATATTACCAGAGGTGGACAGTAACAAAGTACATTTACTTGAGTACTGTACTTAAGTACACTTTTTGAGTATCTGTACTTTACTTGAGTATTATTTTTTCTGGAAACTTTTTACTTTAACTTCACTACATTTGAAAGACAAATATCGTACTTTTTACTCCACTACAATTCTGTCAAGGTCCTTGAGTAAAAAGTAACATCAGTCAGTGGATGATTTTGGTTGCAGGGGTTGCATTTTGGTTGAAAATGAAAGTTGGGTTGACATCAGAACCCTGCATTTGATTGACATCAGAACCCGACGTCAGATTGACGTTGGATATTGATTGAAAATAAAAGTCGGGTTGACGTCAGAACCCGACTGATGTTGGTTTCTGACGTCAACCTGATTTTCATTTTCAACCACAATACAACGTCAATCTGACATTGGATTCTGACATAAACCTGATTTTCGTTTTCAACGTTGGGTTTGGTCTTCTAAATGCGAATTTTGTCACTTTTTTGGAGCACACTAGCTTATAGATAACAGTAAGGCTAACATATTCATACTAAAAGCCAAAAAACTTTAAATAGGGCAATTTGAGGGAACAGCCATTTGGGTGTGTTCTAGAAATAAATTTGATATTGATATGAGGGAAGGCAGGCGTAGATTCAGAGGCATACAGTAGGCTACTTTAAGTATTACATACAACAATGCAACAATAATAAAATAATGCATTGACATTTTCTTTTTACTTTTGATACTTAAGTACTTTTAAAAATAAGTACTTCTGTACTTTTACTTAAGTAAAAATAGGTCTTTACAACTTTTACTTGTAACGGAGTAATATTTGACCAGTAGTATCTGTACTTTCACTCAAGTAAGGAAGTTGTGTACTTCGTCCACCTCTGCATATTACACACTTTTCTAAGCCACTGATAAAAAGCAATGGAGAATATAATTGTGGGGGGATTTAGCTTCTTATGTTCCAGGTTATACCAACTTTTTGAATGTATCAAATAATCAACCCTAATAGGCTTTTAAATATAGAATAACACGTCTATACACGTGTCAAGGGGAATATAAAACTATGCCTTCCATTGTTCATGTTCATAACTTCAAAACCTAATGCTTAAATATTTACCATGGTAATGGTTCTACCAGAACACCACAGACAGTGTTACAAATAAATAAAAAGATAAAGAACAAGAGTCATCGAAGATATCTTTGTTTAGCCTATGATATGCCACAAATGTGCGTTGAACATTTTCTATGTAGCCTAAACCACATGTGTAAAAGCAGAAGTGAAAATGTTCGTTTACCACGAATTAACTTCCGTCTGAGAACGCTGAAAACAACGATTGCCAAAGATGATGAGTGGTTGCACTGCTGACTGACAACTCTCAGCGTTCACCGTGAGACTCGCGCGATTGACACTTTTCACACGCTCTCAACACCACACATCCATTTTCTAATCGCGAAGCAAAGAGGACACGGAGACTGACAGACTAGGTTACTTATGATATTTAAAAAAATCTCAGCTCTCAGATTCTGTCAATTTTATTACGAAATTCAAACAATAAATATAGTTTTGGCGCTTGTAAATGTCACGTGACAGATCCCTAGCGGGCCGGCACGTGACCCGATCATCTCTACTAGCTAATAGTAAATAAACACGAACACTGTTGAAAGATACAGTACAACTTACCTAAATGTATATTCCTCATACATAATATCGATCAATCAGTGTTTTTCAACCGCGGAAAGGGCTCAATAAAACAGCTGGAGAACAATTATGTCACATAACATTTACCTCAGAAAAGCCAATTATGACCATAATAGGCGGCTAGAAAAAGAGAGCTATTTTGCTAAATATGTGTACTTTATTACATATTTATTATATTTTTTACTTATATCATTAAATAAAGTTGTTATTATATAAAAAAAAAACGCATTATATTTAATTTGAGTTATTTTTAACCTTAAATACTACCAGCTGATAGGGCTCTCTGTGTGTTTACAGCATTAGGTTAGGGGTTTTTTCTTGAGAAAAATGAACGCCTATCTTGTGTACCAAATATTTATCCAAATGAGTCAATATTAAAGTCGGCATGAAACGGAAGTTGAGATTGTCATTTTTTCCTTGTTGTGACATATATCCGAGTGAAACGGCTTCTGAAAGTAGAAAAAAAATGTAGGGCGGGACTTGATTTCGTCCTTCGGGAATTGATTGGATCGTTGGAGGTTGGGCGTTGCAAACAAAATGGAGGCAGATTTGAATGCCAGTTTACATTCAGTTGTGGAGGATTTCTCTCCACCGTTACCCTCCCATGAAGGATTTTTTATTGAGGAGCCCGGCAACGAGAACGAGGACGAGCAGCTACATTTTCAGGCAGGAATCAGCCCATATTTATATGAGCCTCCCGCGAAACGAGACAAACACCGATAGCCGCACCCTCGTCGGCTCTGGCCGCACCCTTTCGCCATGGCACGTGACTGAAAGAGAAGAGAGGTCGTTTCGAGGGGGGAGGGAAGGGTAATGTATTTGATTAAAGATTATAAGGGTACATGAATTTAAAAAAAATAATGAAGTGCACAGATAAATCATTTATAATAAACACTACAATATTACATATAAAAAGAAGATCTGTCAAATTTGATTTCATGCCGACTTTAAATCAAATCATAATTGAATTGAAATTGTGAAATTTGTGTCAAGCAATAATAAAAACGTAGCTTACCAGAAATTGTACCATGTAAACATTGTAACATAGGGTCTTTAAACCCAATAAAATTCAGTTTAGTTACTAAAATGTTTTGACAATCACAATACACTTATTGTGATGCAAGATTATTATTAGTTTTTTACATACATATATATATAACTCTAAAAATATATCAATCCAAAATGAATGTTTAAAAGCAAACATGTTGAAGATTAGCCGTTTCCCACAAAAGCAGTTTATTCAGCGTAGTGAAGCATCTCCTCCATTGACATCCATTAAAAACGGTCTCTGGTCTACTGATGCATACGGGGTTTTTGTTTGTCTGGTTTCTTTCTTTTTTTGTTACCTTGTGTGCTTGCCTTTAAGTGACTTTGGATAGGATATTAGGAGATGAAAATTGATAAAATAAATGTGCTTTGTCATGCTTGTCATAACCTCGTTCTGCCGGCAGGGGGCAGTGAAACCAAGTCAGCGACACTAACATTACTGACCTCTAGAGTGCTGATGAATCATTCATGACCAGACTAAAAATAATAATAATAATACTTACGAATCAAATATTCCTTGATCTTCTGAGATGTGATAATTGTACAGTACAATCTGTACTCTTTGAAAACGCACGTCTTCGTTAAAATCGTCAAACTTGCATTTTGTGCAAGAAAACCTACACAAACGTACGTTTAAGTTGAAGGGGAATATAGGATCAAATAAAGGATCAAATATATATTTACAATGTAGTTTAAATCATTGTCCAGATCGCTGCTCAAGCACAGATGCCGTTGTCACATGGTACCTGTTACTTTTCTCAGCGATGATCCAGATGAGCCAATCATATGCGTGATACATGTCAGCGATGATCCAGGTGAGCCAATCATATGCGTTTGCCCATATTAGAGCCTAGGAAACAATTAATAGTCCTCTATATAACACAATATAATAGTGTTGCCCAAAGAAACAATCAAAAGTTGTACTAATACAACAAAAGAGCACCGGAGTATCAACACAATAGGAATATTTATTGATATTTTCAACAGTAATGATGACACACGTTTGTCATACACACTCCACACATACAGAATAACCATCTCTAGAGTGATTCAGTCATCTAAAATATAAGAAATCACTGCGGATATATCACAAATTAGGTCCAACAGTTGTTGTTTTTTTCACACAAACCAGCTTTAAAAACATAAATGTAACAACTGTATTTTGGGGACAGTACAGTACTAATATAAAATCTTTATATTAGTATTTACACATGTAGCTTACCGCCAAAGAAAATTATAGTGAACATTATAATGTTCCTACATGAGTTACTCTAGGAGGTGAATGCAAATATGTAGTGTTATTATGACAATAAATGATTTAAATGCAAACAAAGAGGTTTGCTTTTCTAAAGATTAATTTGTGTTTTTTTGGACATGGTAGACTCATAGAAGAACAGGTATCGTTACCATCTGAAACTGAACTATAGTACAAGTACTGTTTTTTTATAGCCTGTTTAGATGTTTTTCACTCCTTTTTTTGAGCTTGTATTTAAAAAGCAGTTTTTATGCATGCTGTACACCTGAAACGCAGCGATTATAAAACTACTGAATACTCTTTTGCAGAAGAGTGTTTCCAGATATATAGCCCTATGCATGCTCTAACTGAATGAGATTCACACACAAACACAAAGAAAACCACAGAGATGACTTGCAACAAGATACACGTTTACTTTTCTCCATACTAGTATATACACCGACACACACACACACACACACTCACACACCTATATGTAACTCCACAGTATTTTTGTGTTAATGTCAGTCAGCACAAAGATAGTTTAACACAGAAGGTGAGGCAGAGCGATCATCCGCACGTGGGATAAGATAGTGTGCAAATTCAGCATGGCACAT